>NC_061508.1:320678768-320697970 GCF_022539505.1 Lolium rigidum | reverse complement strand
TAATTTTTTGGTTTTTCAAAATTTTATGGATTTTTGGGTATATGAGACAAATAAAACAAGACAAAAATAAACTAAGCAAAAGTAAACTAAGCAAACTAATACTAGACAGAAATAAACTAAGCACAAATAAACTAGACAAAAGTAAACTAAGCAAAACAAAACAAAATAAAACAGAGAGAGATGTAGAGTGTACTCCCCAGGTGAACTTATGAGTAGAGCTATGCCTCCCGGCAACGGCGCCGGAAAATAGTCTTGATGACCCACAAGTATAGGGGATCGCAATGAGTCTTCGAGGGAAGTAAAACCCAAATTTATTGATTCGACACAAGGGGAGGTAAAGAATACTTATAAGCCTTAACAACTGAGTTGTCAATTCAGCTGCACCTGGAAAAGCACTAGCAACAGGGGTGATGTGAAAGTAGCAGTGATATGAGAGCAGTAGTAATAGTAACACAGCAGCAGTAATAGTAACACAGGAGCAATGGCACCAGAAGATAGTTGATACTACTTCCAATGACATGTAGAACAAGTATATGATGATGAAATATGGACCGGGGTTCCCAGCTATCTACACTAGTGGCAACTCTCTAATAACAAGTGTTGGGTGAACAAATTACAGTCGGGCAATTGATAGGATTGAAATAGCATTAAGACATAATATCAAGATCATTAATCATGTAGGCATGTTTTCCAATTATAGTCGTACGTGCTCGCAATGAGAAACTTGCACAACATCTTTTGTCCTACCAGCCGGTGGCAGCCGGGCCTCAAGGGAAACTACTGGATATTAAGGTACTCCTTTTAATAGAGTACCGGAGCAAAGCATTAACACTCCGTGAAAACATGTGTCCCTCACATCACCGCCATCCCCTCCGGTTGTCCCGATTTCTGTCACTTCGGGGCCTTTGGTTCCGGACGGTGACATGTGCATACAACTTGTAGATACAATCTAAGCAATAAGTATAGAGCTCAAATCTAAGATCATGCCACTCGGGCCCTAGTGACAAGCATTAAGCATAACAAGATTGCAGCAACAATAACTTCATAAACTTTGTAGATAGACAATCATAATGTAACAATCCATCGGATCCCGACAAACACAACACCGATTACATCGGATGAATCTCAATCATGTAAGGCAGCTCATGAGATCATTGTATTGAAGTACATGGGGGAGATGATACCAACTAGCTACAGCTAGAACCCGTAGTCCATGGGGGAACTACTCACGGAGCATGATGGAGGCGATGGCGTTGATGGAGATGGCTTCCGGGGCACTTCCCCGTCCCGGCAGGTGCCGGGACGGAGACTTCGTCCCCCGAATTGGAGTTTCGCGATGGTGGCGGCGCCCCCGGAGTCTTTCCGGAGTTTCGTCCGGAGTTACGGTGTTTTTAGGTCGAAAGGGATTTTATAGGCGAAGAGGCGGCGCAGGGGGCACTTGGGGCGCCACACCACAGGCCGGCGCGGGCCCGAGCCAGGCCGCGCCGCCCTATGGTGTGGTGGCCCTCCGGCCCCTCTCCGACTCTTCTTCGGTGTTCTGGATGCTTCCGGGAAAAATAGGAGGTTTGGTCTTCGTTTCGTCGAATTCCGAGAATATTGCCCGAACAGCCTTTCTCGGAACCAAAAACAGCGAAAACAGGAACCGACACCGTGGCATCTTGTTAATAGGTTAGTTCCGGAAAATGCATGAAATCATCATAAAGTGCAAGCAAAACATGTAAGTATTGTCATAAAACAAGCATGGAACGACAGAAATTATGGATACATCGGGGACGTATCACAGACTCAGGTGAATTAACGGGTGTAGCAGCATTTTCATTAGGAGTTTCAGTACTTTCAATTTGTCTAGACCTAGCAATTGTAGCATCTAGAAAAGATCCCAATGAACCATCATTATCAAGCACAGTGAAGCATCATCAAAATTATGAGTGGAATTTTCAGATCTAGCGAAGTACCGGAATGTGAAGCTTGTGGTGGTGAAACAAGTTTATCTATCACGGATGGTGAATCAAGAGCAGCAGAGGTACTCGAGTTGTACCTTTTCTTGTAGTGGATGGTAATATGGCGACTTTAGTATCGCGAGGTTTACCCATGATGGAGAATTTGCAGCGAACAATATCAATCCAAGTGAACTTGCAAATAAAGCTATGCTCCCGGCAACGGTGCCAAAAAATAGTCTTGATGACCCACAAGTATAGGGGATCGCAACAGTCTTCGCGGAAGTAAAACCCAATTTATTGATTCGACACAAGGGGAGACAAAGAATACTTGTAAGCCTTAACAGTGGAGTTGTCAATTCAGCTGCACCGGGAAACAGACTTGCTCGCAAGAGTTTATCGAGTAGTAACAGTTTTATAGCGATAGCAGTGGTGAAATAACGACGACCAGTGTAACAAAGACAACAGTAGTGATTATAGTAAACAACAGGATTAAAATACTGTAGGCACAGGGATGGATGAACGGGCGTTGCATGGATGAGAGAAACTCATGTAACAATCAAGGTAGGGAATTTGCAGATAATAATAAAACGGTATCCAAGTACTAATCAATCAATAGGCATGTGTTCCATATTTAGTCGTACGTGCTCGCAATGAGAAACTTGCACAACATCTTTTGTCCTACCAGCCGGTGGCAGCCGGGCCTCTAGGGAATCTATCGGAAATTAAGGTACTCCTTTTAATAGAGCACCGGAGCAAAGCATTAACACTCCGTGAACACATGTGATCCTCATATCACTGCCTTCCCCTTCGGTTGTCCCAATTTCTGTCACTTTGGGGCCTCGGGTTCCGGACAACAATACGTGTATACAACTTGCAGGTAAGATCATAAAACAATGAATATCATCATGAATTGATAACATGTTCAGATCCGAGATCATGGCACTCGGGCCCTAGTGACAAGCATTAAGCATAACAAGTTGCAACAATATCATAAAAGTACCAATTAAGGACACTAGGCACTATGCCCTAACAATCTTATGCTATTACATGACCAATTTCATCCAATCCCTACCATCCCCTTCAGCCTACATCGGGGTAATTACTCACACATGGATGGGGGAAACATGGCTGGTCGATGGAGAGGCGTCGGTGGTGATGATGGCGATGATCTCCTCCAATTCCCCGTCCCGGTGGAGTGCCAGAACGGAGTTTCTGGTCCCGAGACGGAGTTTCGCGACGGTGGCGGCGTACTGGATGTCTTCTCGTGATTTCTTCTAACTCCCCGTGCGTTTTTAGGTCGAAGGCGTTAAGTAGTCCAGAGGAGGGCGTCGGAGGCCGGCCGAGGGGGCCACACAGTAGGGCGGCGCGCCCCCCTCCTGGGCCGCGCCGGCCTAGTGTGTGGGGGCCTCGGGCCTCCACCTGGCTTGCCCTTCTGGCTCCGTCAATCTTCTGGAAATAAAGACCTTTGGCATAAATTCCGAGGATTTTCCTGAAAGTTGGATTTCTGCACAAAAACGAGACACCAGAGCAGTTCTGCTGAAAACAGCGTTAGTCCGTGTTAGTTGTATCCAAAATACACAAATTAGAGGCAAAACAATAGCAAAAACGTTCGGAAAAGTAGATACGTTTTGGACGTATCAGGCACTTCGGCATCTCGTTAATAGGTTAGTTTCGAAAAATGCATCAAAACGATATAAAGTGTGAACAAAACATGTAGGTATTGTCATAAAACTAGCATGGAACATCAGAAATTATAGATATGTTGGGGACGTATCAATGACTTCCATCGACTACTCATAAATAACATCTGGGCTCCCAGTGTGCTTCGATTTTGAGAGCTTCTTGCACCTGCTTCTCTTGCCGGCCATGGAGCCGAGGGGAGGAGTTTAGGTGCTCTGGGAGTTCAAGCTTGTTGGCGACAAGAAACTTCTGTCGTGACAACGAGTTGTTTTACGGTGCTCATTAGCAGATTATTGAATTGCATGCACTAACCAACTATTCCAAAAGCCCGAGCTGATGGAAAGATGTAGGTAATTTATTTCAACACTCACCCTACGTCTTTGCCCTTTGGCCTATTGTGACGCATGTTTGGGGAGCCGCGATATTTCTTTTAATTCTTGCGTTGGCCAGGATTTGATCCTAGGATCTCCTGCTCTGATACCATATTGAATTGCATGCACTAACCAATTATTCCAAAAGCCCGAGCTGATGGAAAGATGTAGGCAATTTATTTCAACACAGATCACCGATCTGCTATGTAAGGGAAGGCATCTACTGATGCCATACAGGTGTCCTTTCAACCTTCTTTAGTGGAGACCCTTCTCTGATGATGCAATGACAATGATGGTTGTCTGGCCCCGGTGATAGAGACGATGGCCATCAAAAGCATAATTCATGGTCGTAGGGGGTAAGGCAGATGAACTTGATTGCTTTAATAGAAGTTTTTCTGGGGTCCTCTTTATATTTTTCAAGGACCAGGTTCTACTTGCCACTTTTTCTAGGGTCCTTTTTGTAATTTGTATCACTGCCTTGACATGACGCAGCACATAGGTCCTTCAGGATCATTCCCGTTAAAAAAAAATAGTTGTGTGCATCTATGGATGCAAAGACCATGGAATTACCCCCAAAAAATAAGAGGCATAGACCAGTAACTCAATGAATGCATCTGGTCAGATTTGTGTGGTTGCATTGTCCATACATTGTAATCATCACCTTCTTTAATAGCCAATGCCACTCATTTCATAGATTGTTCCACATCAATTTTTTATGACATGAAGAAGAAAAACACGAGTGAAATATATTGATTCTTAATACGAAATTACCTTTTTAAGCTCCAAGCATATATGAAGTAACTAAAACAATTTTTGATGGGACTATAATTCTTAGTTCACCAATATATGTTAGCTTGAGGATAATATAAAGTTTTTCAAAATGGAGGGTCAGCCTCTGCATCGAAAAGATGCATACGATCATCTTTATTAAGTTTATTCAACAAAGGACGGACAAAGAGCATACATCAAAAACCCGAAGCATCCACTCAACACCTACAAACCCGACAATGAGTAAAGATCATGTCAACTAAGCCTATGCCCAAGAAAACAAAGAAAATCCCCCATCAGCTAGGAGTGGGAACATCGCGTACCCCGATACGCACTCTAGGCGAAACGAGAGTGTTCATCCGGTTTAGCAGACTTTTAGCGAGTACCTAATGTACACGCTACAGAAGTCGTCACTGCCATCTAACCACTGAGCAATCTTCAGGGTTATCATCCGCATAAACTTTGTCGATCCTGCCGATGGTGCCACCATGGTGCCAGACATCGCCTCCTCCCACGCGCGCATCTCCGCACGCGTCCTCCGTCGAGACTCCACGTCACCATGCCACCGAGACCCACCGTCGTCAACGCGGTAAGAACCACGCCACTCAACCTCGGAGCCCCTTCAGCCAACATCTGCTCCAAAAACGATGCCCACATGAGGGTAAACGGCGCAGATCATCGCCATCGTCCAATTCGGGAGGCCCAGATCTAAGATTTCCCCTGGAGCAGCCCAAGCGAGAAGACGATGGCTGCGATGACGATGCCTTCAACAAGTTAACGGCGTCTGCCGCCATCGCCCGCCATGACCGGAGTTGTAACTCGGATTTGACCGGCAGCCACGCCTTCCCAACTCGGTGCCAGCTTGATCCGTGCAGTGCCGCGCCGCAAAGGCACACACAACCACCGGATCTCCGACGAGGCTCCAACAGCCCCTCACCAGCCCCTCCACGCGTCGTCGACCACCAAGGACAGGTCAACAACGGATCTGAGCGGAAGTCAGATCCGCGGCTGCCACCACCAGCATCGCCGGACAGCAGCACCGCCAGCCATGGGGAGGACCGCCGCCGCACAGACGAGGTGCTCCGCCTCAATCGCTGCGCACCACACCTCCACGGGATCTGCCCCAGCAGCCCCCGAGAGCCGCGGTCGCGTGCCTCCAGCCCAGTCATCTTTGACGCCAGGCCCGCCGTCACCGCGGCCGATCGCCGGCGGGAACGGCAGAAGGGCATCCGCCGTGGGGATTGAAGTTTGGTGGCGGCTAGGGTTTCTCCCCTAGCGCCGCCCTGGAGAGCGACGTGGGGAGCGTTACGTAACCCAGAGGAGATAGCATCCAAGTAAGATGAGCCTAGGATCTGCTGAACCAGTCTATTGAACGTGTTACATTGCAAGTGGACTTGTTCTCTTTCTCTGTTAGTATTAGGCTAATAACTGACTCATGGATGCACTTTCGTAAAAAGGGGAAAAATCCGGTGGGTGCTTTTGAAATTACTGAGGCGGACTGTTTGTGAACTGGAACTAGCTACACGAAGTCCATACGTTTGGGTAAGAGACTGAAAAGATGAACCGCACACATAGTGTTCAAATATAGTATTCACTACGGATATTATCGTTGCCCAGAATCCATTGCTATCTTGACGATGCGTTATGGGCATCTGTGAGACGAGTCTACACACCCGCACCCGATTGAAGTACGACTGGGTGGTAAACTATCACAACAGCAGTTTTGGTTTCCCCAAATATCTCACTACCCAAGTACGCATGATCTGATCTGATCTTCCATTGCCGTGCTCGTCTGTCCACCGGAAAGCAATGCTTAGTCCTTGTTAATTTATAGTGCTTTGAGAAGTCACACCTTTTCGCTGTTAAAATTGAGATGGCATGACCCTGAAAATTGAAAGCAATGGTTGCGTGACTTCTTACAGGCGTTGCATGCTTTCTTTAGAAAATGTTGAATCATACAACCAGTTAGCTGTACACATATTGAGAAAGTGCATGACATGGATGCTCGTTCAATTCTGAAAGTAATTTTGAAGTTCTTCTCGTGAAAAAATATACATGAGGACATGAGGTGGTAACAGAGAGAAATCCGGACTTGCATTTCTGAGCAAATCGCAACGTGACTTCTGGGCGTCCTACATTTCTGTTAGTCATGCTCACCATGTGATTTCTTCTCCTTGTGTCACAAAAACAAAATCGCCCTGTTGCATGCCATGGCGTGTGGTATGATAATTGGTTGGGACGGCAACATGCATGTTTACAGCAAAGTAGAACTTCAGTTTCAACATTATGAGGACATGGGGACGGCAGCATGCATGTTTACAACAAAGTAGTAGAACTTCAGCTTCAACATTATGGAGACATTCCTAGAACCAAATCAGGATTCGCCACTCCTGAATTTTCTGAACATTGCTGCTTCGGCAGCTGTCCGGTCACCTGCAGGTGCCGCTCCACATTTTTGAACTGTACCTTGAGCCCGTGTGTTGCAGATAGGCCATTTTCCACAGAACCCCTTAACTTGGCTACGCCTAGGCCAGTCCAGTTGATTGTTGTCGCCACGAAATGTCGGCTCAGATGATAACATATTTGCGAACACCATCTTTAAGAAATTAGAGAAAAAATAAACTGAAAAGTAAGATTATTTTTTGTCCCCCGCCTTATCTGCCAACAGGTGGTCTCATATCTCTCAACTAGACAGAACTTAATTGAATTTAATATCCCCGATACTTATTGATAAGCCCAAGTTCTCATTTGAGTTACATTGGCTGAAATAAGAAGGCTTTTATGATATGATAGCAAAGGAGTGGAATTCGGTTTTAATAGGAACAAATCCTATGGACGTTTGGTTGAATAAGCTAAGACATATTAGAAGACTTTTAAAGGGATGGGCTAAGAATCAAAGTGAGAAATATAAAAAAGAAAAGGAGAAATTGCTATCTATTATTGATCATTTGGATTTGAAAGTAGAAACAAATCCATTGAATTTGAATGAAAGGGAAGAGCTTAAAAAAGCAAATGAAAGTTTAAATAAACTAAGAAGGGAAGAGGAGTCGAAATGGGCTCAACGAGCAAAAGTGAAACATATTCAAGAAGGAGGGAATAATACGAGATACTTTCACTTGATAGCAAATGGTAAACACCGAAAAAAGAAAATCTTTCAGCTGGAACAACAGGAAGGAACTATTGTTGGGGAGGAGAATCTGAAGGTCTATATTACTGAGTTCTATAAAAAATTGTTTGGGGCATCGGCTCCAAGTAATATTTCATTAGTTGAGGATGCCATACAAGATATACCGCAAATTTTAGTAGCTGAAAATGAGATCATGACAGCTCCTTTTTTTGAAGAGGGGGTGTATGAGGCAATCTCACAAATGGAACTTAATAAAGCTCCTGGACCAGATGACTATCCCTCTGAGTTTTATCAAAAAATTTGGGAAGTAATAAAGAAGGACTTGATGGCCATGTTTACTGAGTTTAGTACGGGGGAGTTTCCCTTATACAAACTTAATTTTGGCGTAATCACATTACTACCCAAAAAAGATGATGCGGTCCAAATTCAGCAATATAGACCTATTTGTTTGCTAAATGTATGTTTTAAAATATTTACTAAGTCTGGTACTAATCGTAAAACGGGGATTGCCCCAAGAATTTTAAAACCAAGACAATCAGCCTTTATGTCAGGAAGAAATATTTTAGAAGGGGTGGTCATTCTTGATGAAACAATTCACGAGTTACACACTAAGAAAATGGATGGGATTTTGTTTAAAATTGATTTCGAAAAGTCTTATGATAAAGTGAAATGATCCTTTTTGCAACAAACGTTGAGAATGAAGGGTTTTGCTCCGGAGTGGAGTCGAATAGTTCAGCAGTTTGTGCAAGGGGGAGTGTGGGTGTCAAGGTTAATGATGACATTGGTCATTATTTCCATACCAGAAAAGGGTTGAGACAAGGGGATCCTCTGTCACCTATGCTTTTTAATATTGTAGTTGACATGCTGGCTATCCTATTTGAACGAGCAAAAGAGGATGGTCAAGTAGGGGGGCTCATCCCTCATTTTGTTGAGTGTGGCATCTCCATACTACAATATGTTGATGACACGATTCTGTTTTTAGAACATGACTTACAAAAAGCAGTCAATATGGAATTAATTTTATATCTTTTTGAAGAGCTCTCGGGTCTTAAAATTAATTTTCATAAGAGTGAGATTTTTTTGTTTTGGAAAGGCCAAGGAGGAGGAGGTCCAGTATAGACAGATCTTTGGATGTGACGCTGGTTCACTCCCCTTTAGATATTTGGGTATTCCTATCCATTATAGGAAGCTAATGAACTCTGATTGATATCCGGTGGAAACCCGGTTTGAGAGAAAATTGGGATGCTGGAAAGGGAAATTACTATCCTATGGGGATAGGTTAGTCCTTATCAATTCAGTATTAACTAGCTTACCAATATTTATGTTGTCACTCCTACAAATACCTGTTGGGGTAAGAAAGCGGTTGGACTTCTATAGATCTAGGTTCTTTTGTCAGTCCGACGATAAGAAAAAGCAATATAGACTCACGAAATGGAATATTGTATGTCGGCCTAAGGATCAAGAGGGATTAGGTATTGAGATTCTCGAAATCAAAAACAGATGCTTAAGCAAATGGCTTTTTAAACTTCTGAATGAGGACGGGGTGTGGCAAGAATTGCTACAAGCCAAGTACTTAAGACAAAAGAATTTAGCCGAGGTACAAGCTAAACCCACTGATTCTCCTTTCTGAAAGGGGTTGATGGGGGTTAAAGAAGATTTTTTCTCTAGAGGATATTTTAAAGTGGGAAATGGCATGGAAACACGGTTCTGGGAAGATATATGGTTAGGAAAAGTATCTTTAGCTCAGCAATATCCATCTTTATATAATATTGTTCATCACAAAAATGTAACAGTAGCCCATGTGTTTGCACAAACTCCTCTGAATATTAGTTTCCGACGGCTGTTGAATGGTAACAAATGGATATCTTGGTTACGATTATGTCGTAAACTGGTGACGGTAAACTTGAGTGATGAAAGTGACTGCTTTGTATGGAATCTCACAACTAATGGATTATTTACGGTAAAGTCGATGTATGAGGATATTATGAGTGATCATACTCCTTTTTTGAGAAAGTACTTATGGAAGGTTAAAATTCCCCTAAAGATAAAAATATTTATGTGGTTTTTGAGTAATAAGGTTCTGTTGACTAAAGATAATCTAGTCAAACGATATTGGAATGAGTGTACGAAATGTGTCTTCTGTGGAGAAGAGGAATCGATCCAACACCTTTTCTTTGAGTGTCATTTAGCTAAGCTTCTTTGGCGTACAGTGAATTTCACATATGATCTTCCACCTCCAACCAATGTTACTAATATATTTGGTAATTGGTTGAATGGAGTAGATAGACGAGTTTCTGGTTTATGTTGGTCTATATAGAGGGCCAGGAATGATTTTATCTTTAACAAAAAACAATCTTTTCATTTCTTGCAGGTTATCCATTTGGTGTCACATTGGGTTCAGCTTTGGGCTTTCCTGTCGCCGGTGGGACAGCGGGATACTATGGTTACTGGATGCACATTGCTCCAGATGGTCGCTCAGGATATCTGGTGGCAGGCTGGCTGGCGTCATACTAGGAGACTACTTTGATGGCTGTTTGGAGTAGATTTTGCTTTTTTCGTTGGTTGATTTTTGTATCAATTCTGGGCGATGCATGAGTTGTAACACAAATACTAAACTTGGATTTTTTTAATAAAAGACTGTGTGCATCATCGTGATGCAGACCGGGGTGATACTCCTTTTCGAAGAAAAATGATGAATTTTTTTCAAGATGGTATTGAGAGATATAATAGATGCCCCCCATAGGGGCCTTCTCAGGCCATCCACGCACGCCACTAGGCACGCAAGGGCTGGCCGGTTGCTTCGTCTCGTTTCGAGCCAGCGATTGGGCCACGATGGTATAAAAGGCATCCCACAGAAAACCCTAGCATCTCTCCCCAATCCGCACGCATCCACCAGCCAATCCCTAACCCCGCAGCCGCCGCCGCCCCCGTCGCTTCTCCCCTTCCATCGTCCTCGCCTCTTCCACCCGCAACCTCCGCCGCCGGGCCGCCGCAGCCATGCACACAGTGGGGACGGACGACCACGACGATGGGACGCATGGGGTGCAGGGGAGGACGCCGCCAGGCCGTCGACAAGCTCCCTAGCGCTCGCAGCACCCCCGCGACGAGCAGGCACGCATCGACGCGCGCGGGGAGGCGCCGCCAGGCCGTCGATGGGCGCCAGAAGGATGGAGGGCTCCACCAGCCCGTCTCCATCGCTGCTGCGCTGCTCCCTCCTCCACGCCGTTGTTTCCCCTGCTGTGCTCCGCCCCGCCCTCTTCCTCTCCTCGAGTTCGCGCGGCCATGGGGGCGTGGAGGAGGCTGCCGATGGCGCTACTGCTGCTGCACGATTCGTCGGTAAATTACCCTGGCTATGGGGGTGCCACTTGTGCCGAGGGAGCTCGCCAGGGTGATGCACGCCGACGGTCGCTGCTGCGCTGCCCCCTCCTCTTGGCCTCCTTGTCTCCTTCCCCACTCCTTGTGGCTAAATTTTTCCATGTTACTGCTGGTAGGTATGACAAGAACGTGAGTCCTCCAGCAAGCGTTGGGTGCCATTTACAGTGTTCCTCCTACCGTGAGGAGGCAAAGGGATCAGTATAGGCCGGGTTTTCCACATCATTTGTATGTAAGCTCCAACTGAATCCCATTCTAATTCTGATTTTAGTTTGTCCATGTTATTCAGATGCAAGTTGACTCATGTTTATTTCTACTTTATTTAATCAAAAGTAGCAGTATTTTGCTCTGTACCTTTGTTTATTTGAAATACATGCATATGTAGTGAAATGAACAGATTTACTTTCTACTTGAAAAGATAAGCAAAGCAACTCTCACGCTCAACGATTCCGCGAGGCCTCCGATTCAGCGAGGACAGGTGGTTGCAGAGCATCAGCAGCGTGGCTACATGGAGGACGAGGCGTCGCTGGTTTGGTTAAAAGGAGCCGACAAGGAATTGGAGAAGAAGGCACCTAACCGAGCATAATACATATCTTATATATAGCATAATTTTATCCAGGTATGTTCCATCTTTTTTGCCACCATCATTCAGGAGAGACACAGAAAGATGTTGGGATGCATATGCGAATTGATTGCCTCAGTTTTCAGTATGGTTCTTTGGTTAATCATTTACCTTGACATGCAGAAGGAAGATGAGCGGCCAAAGGAAAAGGAAAAAAGGGAAGCCACATGCAATAGATAATGTCATGGAGGAACTGAGGTTGGAGAAAAAGCGTCGAGAAAAGAACGTGTCAGCCGACGCGGTGACGCCTCCATGGTGGGTATTCGTATATGCGACTTTCGGTTCATTCCACTAGACATCATATGAAATAAATCAGATGGCAATTTTGATTATATCGTTAGATTCAGTGTGCTATAATATTCTCTTGGTTGACTAGAATGTTAGGAAATCTATCATGGCTGGCAAACTTCTAGAAATTGTTTTAAATAGGTTTCTAGGCGACGGGATAAATTTGTGATTGCTTCCCATATTTCTTTCTCAGAATTCTTGTAGTTTGTCCTTGTATATGGTATACCGATGCTTGGAACTTTTACCTGCATCACTCTAGCCAGTTTGATGAATTAACGGATGAATCTGATTCCGGTGGGAGGTTACCGGGTTCATTTGGAGACATCGATCCCCAAACCACAAACTTATATGTTGGCACTCTCTCTCCTAAGGTTTATTTTCTGTGCCGTTCTTGTTCCGGCTAGACATAATTTTAAGTGTATATGCATCACGGTTAGCTTAACCGTGCAATATGTACCATATGGTGTTAGGTGGATTAGAATTTTCATTTGAGTACATTTGGTCGGTTTGAACCTATTGCAAGTGTCAAGATAATGTGACCTAGCTTGAACGTATGTAGAAAGCAAAAGACAGCATTGTGGGTTTATTGAATTCATGAATAGAGCAGGAGGACAGGCAGCCCAGGATTAAATGATAGGTTACTGTGCATTTCCATTCCATGTAGTGGCAATCATGATGTAGCCATAGGATAGCTTGAAATAGTGTCATGTTCGTACTTTTGAAATACTACTTCTACTTTTGCTTGTAATTTACTGAAATTATTTATCTTAGGTGTTGTACGACTATGAGCTGAAGATTGGGTGGGTCAAATATGTTGCTCTTCCATCACAAGTACTGCCTGGTCCTCCTCCGGGACATATGGCAATCAGAAGCAAGGAGGTTGTGTTTTCCATTCCAAAGTTTCTATATGCATCTAACTCTTATAATTTGTCTAGAAGGTCTAAGTAAATGACATGTTTTTGGTGTTTCGAGTTGTTCTTGATTACCATTTTTTATGTTGTCCAGGAGATGAAAGAGAAAAAAATCAAGAAGTAAATTCCTCCATGAACTAAATAGTAGTCGATAACAGCAGGTACCTATCTCGTACACCTTATGTTTCCTCACTTTACATGTATATCAATGCTAGATCGGTGTTCCCGTACTCGATGTGTATCATGCTAGATCAGTGTTCCCGTACTGAAATTGTTGGCTACTCGATGTGAAGTAAAGTTGTGCTTCTCGGAGGAGAACAAGAACTAATCGGAGGAGAAGGGGTCGGGGAAATCAATAGCTTTCACAGAAAGACAACCATAGTTACCTCTGCCTTTCTACAGATGTTCCTTATTTTAAGAAAAAGAGTGACATTTGCGATTGTAGCATCTGCAATCTCAGGTCAGGACAATCTGCTTCAAGATGCGTATCTGGTCTCCCAAACACGCCTGTCCTCAGAGTAACAATAGGGACCCATCAGGTTCTGAATCGCCCCTCCTGTCCCGTGGAATTCACTTCTATATTTTTAGTTCACTACCCTTTCATAAAGAAAATTCATTTGGCCTCCTGTTGTCCATGGCTTTGTGGTGCTTGGCGTACTGTTACTAGGAGCTAGGAAACATTTCGAGAGAAAATTGGAAATATGGGATATGGTACTAAGCTGTATGATTTTGTATATGCGGTACATTGGAGAGCCTTTTAGCCTGGTATCATGAAGTCCTTGTGAGTTGAATCGGTTGCATAATTTGTTAAGCTGTACCGTGGTAATTTTAAGAAATATGTCTGTTAAGAAGTGCCTATGATAATGGTTGTGTCGGACACTCGGATTCTTTTTTAGTTCTTTGGTTCGTAAATCTCATGGCATATTTATACTATTATTACTAGAGTATACTTGCTTGAATGGAGATACATGTTAATTTGAAGCACTAGGCATTTCATTTCAAAAAATTTAAATTGTTGTTACTCAAACGCTATAGCAGGTATCATTCTATATTCCAATGTTTATTTTCTATGAAATTACTGTTTTGGAGAATCATGCATCCATGATTTATACCGTTATGTTAGACCCTATATGCTATTTAGTTCCGAACTATGCATATATTTTTTAATTGAAGTTTATGAATGTTCTCCATTGGTTATGTGTTTCACTCATTGGCTACTGATTTCTGCATTAGTGTCCATGAACATCGGATTACTTGGATATGGTAGGCATGTGAGGTGTCCCTCGTGAGGTAGTACAAGGATCCCTTATTTACGGTTATAAAGAAAAGCGTATCTTATTTGATAGTGTCAAGTGTATTTAGCTGGATCAATTGCATTTTGTTCACTGTTTCGGTGCGGGCTGCGCGAGCGGTACCAAATCGAGGCAAACTCTGAATACTAGATATGACCCAAAAATAACGAGGGTCAAGGTCGGCCGGTGAGACGATGGGGGATTGTCTTGAGAACTCTATTTTCTACTTATGCATCTCAATAAACATGCTTGCCATTTTTTAAAAGGGGATGGTCCAGAAGCTGTCTGTATATGCCATGACTTGTCGTATCCACAACAGAGAATAGGAGATATAAAGATTATGCAGCTGCATAGAAGATCTCCTCATTTATTTGGATTAGAACTGCAATTTACAAATTATTAGTTGGCCTTGATGGAATCTGTTGATCTTATATCAGAGCAAAAAGGTGAGTTCTATTATTTTTTTCAAGCAATAAGTTAGTCCCCTATCCATTTAAGTGAATAAAATGTACTGCATATTTAATCTGGTATTCTGGTAGAATTCACATCCCTACGAATATATGTGCTATTAAATATATGACCTGTAAGAGTCTTGTGGTGAACCGAAGTAGTATATGAATAAAATATGCCCTTGTTGTCTCTTTGATGTATGGATTAGCTACAAGCAACTTGCTGTAACTAATGGTCACATGTTATTCTTAGAGTTGCTCAGTTGGGATATTACTTTCTTTTCTCTGGAGTATTGTGCCATCAGCTGGTGACCCAAATCCTGTAGTTTCTCTTTATATGTTATGCTTTGAACAATTAAGGATCTAGAGAATTTGTATCCATCACATTGAACTTCATGTCCGTGAATGCATCTTCATTACTTTGAGTATCTCTTTATATGGAAAATCTGTAATAGCAAATAGTACTGGCTTTTCTGAACTAGAGAAATACACTACCTAGCTCAGCTCGTATATCACAGTATTAAACTTTGCTTGCGACTATAACTTTTCAAAATTTGTCCGTGTGGGCCATCGCTAGCCACCGGTAGGGCTTCTATGATTACTTGCAGAGTAGGTTGTTGCACGTGCTTTTATTTTGCAGTACTATGGAAGAAGAGAAAGCATGTGAAACAATAATGCATCTACATGCATTGTGGTCATGTTCATGTTTGGGAACCAAGGGAAGCCACACAATATTTGCTTGCACCTGAAAGTGGTCAAGGAAAAAACATCATAATTTTGGCTACTCATATACTGAAAACCTTGCTATCCTTAAAGGCAGATAATCCCTTTGCTATGCCATGCTTTACTGAAAACCTCTCGTACTGTCTTCTAAATTACTAAATTCATTCGGTTTCTCCCGAGATGCTTGCCATGATTTTTAGGTCATTTTATTGTATGAAGCGTGTCACCAACCTAACACACTTGCTTTTAGCTCTAAATGGTCTTTAGATACTAATAGCGTAGAAATCCATTTGGATAATACCATAGTTCATTTTCCTTGGGAGAAAGCCCCTAATTACTATTTATAAGCGATGGTTGTACATATCGTTGTTAGAAAACTATAGGTATAAATACATATATACTGAAAACCTTGCTATCCTTAAAGGCAGATAATTCCTTTCCTCTGCCATGCTTCTATGATTACTTGCAGAGTAGGTTGTTGCACGTGCTTTTATTTTGCAGTACTATGAAAGAAGAGAAAGCATGTGAAACAATAATGCATCTACATGCATTGTGGTCATGTTCATGTTTGGGAACCAAGGGAAGCCACAAAATATTTGCTTGCACCTGAAAGTGGTCAAGGAAAAAATATATCATAATTTTGGCTACCCATATATCGAAAACCTTGCTATCCTTAAAGGCGAGATAATCCCTTTGCTCTGCCATGCTTTACTGAAAACCTCTCGTACTGTATGCTAAATTACTAAATTCATTCGGTTTCTCCCGAGATGCTTGCCATGATTTTTAGTTCATTTTATTGTATGAAGCATGTCACCAACCTAACACACTTGCTTTTAGCTCTAAATGGTCTTTAGATACTAATAGCACAGAAATCCATTTGGATAATACCATAGTTCATTTTCCTTGGGAGAAAGCCCCTAATTAGTATTGATAAGCGATGGTTGTACATATCGTTGTTAGAAAACTATCTACTCCCAATACTTATTGCATCTTAGAGACAAGACAAACATTCTTTAGGGCCTATGTTGCATAAAGAATTAAGTAAGAGGCTTAGAGCTAGCTAAAATAATGCTAGCAACTCATTAGAATATTGGTAATCTTGAAATATTCAATTATTAGCTTGGTCAATTGACCGTGTAAGTCTGGGCTTTAGGTCTTAGAATTTGTGTCACTTCATAATTTCAAAGTTGCATTCTCGAAATTCTTATTGTGGGCCCTCACTACTGTACCTTTTCTACTCAGGTCAGGTCAGAATCCATGCTAGGGAATCGATGGAGACCATCAATATAGCTGCCGGCGTCATGCTAAAAGCCATGATGGAGAAACTATAGCTTCCATGCCCCAAGTGCTAGAGCCGAGCTGTTGGAGAAGGGCAATTTGTGACCGAAGCTATGTTCTACCCTTATGCACACAATACCAAACATTCACCGAAGTTGATTTTAATCAGCATATCCATATGTGGCTGGGACATCGGGTCTGACTTCACCGAAGTTGAGCAGTTCTCTGGGTACTATGGGTGAGCTGAAGATGACTCAATCCATTGTGATTTTGAGGTCTACGGCTATGACTCCCACGCGTTGTCTATATATTATTATGAACATCTGCCTTCTATGCTAGCTATTTCATATGTTCTGTTCTAGGTAGTGATATGAGATCATTGTTTCTCCTTTTTTTAATGTTTCATCTTGCAACTTCTTTATGGCCCTACATGGGACCCTTGTGTTTTACTATTGTTATCTCAGAATCATGTATTTATACCTATAGGAAATATATATTTAATATAAAGAGAGGATCGCTGGTTTCTCATTTGGCTCTCCATGGCTGTCAATTTGCCTAGCAAACTCCGTTAATGCTTGATTATCATTGGTGTTTACAAGTATATATAATATGAAGATTGACACAAACTCTACGGGATCGTGCGCCAAGGCGCACATCAAAATCTAGTATATACTAACCTCTAGTGTAATAAACTAGTGATACATCCTAATACATCGCCCAGTAGGATAACTTTATGATGTGTATTACCAGCCCATTTTAATAAACCGAATGTGCTAAATATGTTTTTATTCAGTCAACGCTGCTGGATAATCTTACCACTTTAATGTATAAGATAAGAGGATACCATAGTAGGTTGGTTCATGTGTGCAACCAATGGGTGTACGTTGCACCAGCAAGGCAGAAATACTTATCGGCATGCAACCAAACAGTAAGACGGTATTCCCTCTCCGATGCATAAGAAAAGTGCCTTCCCGAGTACTCCCTCCGTCCACAAATAAGTATACATGCGGGTATTTCAAAATAAATTATGTAGTGGAGTAAAAATGCATTGGGAAGATACATCTCTCCTCTTTAATTCTTTCATCATCAATGAACTAAGTGCATGTAGAAAACAAAGAGAACATGTGCTTAATATTATTGGGTTTAATTTCGGTGCGATAAGAGAGAAACAATTAAAGTGCATTGGAAGATAGGAGTACACTCTTTTGTGGACAAAGTTTAGAGCTAAATATCCACTTATTTGAAGACGGAGGGAGTAACCAAAATGCGGCTATCATTGTCGGCGTTGTCGCACGTAGGGCACACGTCGTTGCACAGTACCCCGTGCCCGAAAGAGCATTATTTTCTTTGCCCTTTGCCCGCGCGTCCAGGCTCCAGCATACGACTACGATTGCAGCTACAACTGGGCATGGGCAGCCCGGCCCGAAAATCCCGGGCCGGTCCGGGTCGGGCTTGCATGTCGGGCCGGGTTCGGGCCTGATTTCGGAGCCCGAACGTCGGGTCGGGCCAGGCTCGGGCTTGCAAAAAACGCGACCTAAGCCTAGTTTGGGCCGGGCCAGGCTTTTCTTTGTTCGGGCCGGGTTCGGGCTCGATTTGTAAGCCTGAAGGTCAGGCCGGACCCGGCTCGGGCATGGGAATTTAGGTTCGGGCTTTTTCGGGCCTGGCCCAAAACCCGGCCCGGCCTGAGGAATGCCCAGATGTAATTGCAGCTCACATGGAGCTCCTGGTGTGGAAATCCTATACACCGACCAGGTCGGTGCCTACCAGGCACCGCACACCCTGGTCGGGTATTGGGCCTGGCCCAGTTTCACTTTTTTTCTTTATTTTTTCGTTTTCATTTTCATTTTCTGTTTTTTTCTTTTTTCATTTTTTCTAATTTATTTTTTGTTTCCTTTTATTTTTATTTTTGTTCAAAACCGAAAAAGTTCAAATTTGAAAATATTTCAAATTTGAAAAATTCAAATATTGAAAAGTGTTCAAAACGAAAATTGTTCAAAGCTAAAAATCGTTCATATCCAAAAAACGTTCATAATTGAAAAATGTTCACAATTAAAATATGTTCATTTTCGAAAAATGTTCAAATTTTGGAAAAAAATCGAATTTTTGAAAAAGGTTTCATTCTAAAAAATGTTCAAAATTTATTCCAATTTGAAAAATTTTCCAATCTAAAAAATGTTCAAATTTTGAAAAAATCAGGTTTGAAAAAAAGTTCAAAATTTAAAAATATTCAAAACTTAAAAACACAAAAAAACAGAAAAGAAACAGCAGAAAAAACGAAAATTCGAAATAGGCAAAAAAAAATCGTTGGGCTGGCCCAATACCTACCAAAGGCTGTGCGGCAACCGGTATCCACCGATCGGGTCGGTGTACAGCACCTCCCC
>NC_061508.1:320628707-320678668 GCF_022539505.1 Lolium rigidum | reverse complement strand
GCCGCACCCCCTTGAGGCCGGCCACCCCCTCCCAAACCCTAGCCGCCCCCTCTCCTCCATAGCTCCCGCGTGCTTTAGCGAAGCTCCGCCGGAGTTCTCCACCGCCACCGACACCACGCCGTCGTGCCGTCGGATTCAAGAGGAGCTACTACTTCCGCTGCCCGCTGGAACGGGAGGTGGACGTCGTCTTCATCAACAACCGAACGTGTGACCGAGTACGGAGGTGCTGCCCGTTCGTGGCGCCGGAACCGATCGTGATCAAGCTCTTCTACGCGCTTTTGCAAGCGGCAAGTGAACGTCTACCGCAGCAACAAGAGCCTCATCTTGTAGGCTTTGGAATCTCTTCAAGGGTGAGACTCGATACCCCCTCGTTGCTACCGTCTTCTAGATTGCATCTTGGCTTGGATTGCGTGTTCGCGGTAGGAAATTTTTTGTTTTCTATGCAACGTTATCCAACAGCTTCGCTTTTCATTTTCATGTTCTATACTTGTTTAAATCTTGGTCATACCTAGGATTTGACCAAGATTCAAATGTGCATCAAAATTCCAGAAAAAATCAGAAAAATGAAAAACCAAAGCACATACTGTAGTTTTCTTATGTCACATACATATATATAGTAAGCATTCAAAAGTTGATAAACAAGGTCTAGCTAGACATATTCAAATAAGACAAATCATGTATCTACCCCTCTAAAACCATAAACTCTGTCTTATGAAGTCAAGCATGAAGAGAAGTGGTTTTTGGTTTCAAACATGGAAATTTCAAAAACCTCCCAAAATTAAAGCTTCATTTTAGAGTGACTAGTTAAGAAGGATCCGGGCTTACCTTTTCATTTTCATGTTTTGAACTTGTTTAAATCTTGGTCAAACCTAGGATTTGACCAATATTCAAATGGGCATAAAATAAAAAAATAAATAAAATAAAAAACCAAAGCACATAGTCTTCTTATGTCATATATAGTAAGCATTCAAAAGTTCATAAACAAGGTCTAGACATATTCAAACCAGACAAATCATGTTCCCCCTAACCCTAAACTTTGTCTTAATTATATATGAAGTCAAGCATGAAGCAGAGAAGTGTGGTTTTGGGTTTCAAACATGGAAATTTCAAAACCCTCCCAAAAAGCTTCATTTTAATTAGACCGGCTGGTTAATTAAGAAGGATCCATGATTAATTACCTTTTCATTGTCATGTTTTAAACTTGTTTAAATCTTGGTCGAACCTAGGATTTGACCAAGATTCAAATGGGCATAAAAATTCAGAAAAAATCGAAAGAATGAAAAACCAAAGCACATAGCCTTGTTATGTCATATATTAAGCATTCAAATTGATAAACATGGTCTAGACATATTCAAACCAGAAAAATCATGTATCTACCCCTAACCCTAAACTCTGTCTTATGAAGTCAAGCATGAATAGAAGTACGGTGGTTTTGGGTTTCAAACATGGCAAATTCAAGAACCTCCCAAAAGCTTCATTTTAGAGTTACTAAGAGAAATATCCAGACTTAATTACCTTATCATTTTCACATGTTAAACTTGTTTAAATCTTGCTCAACAAACCTAGGATTTTACCAAGATTCTCAAATGGGCATAAAAATCAAAAAATGAAATACCAATGCACATAGTCCTCTTATGTCATATAGTAAGCATTCAAGTTGATAAACAAGGTCTAGACATATTCAAACAAGACAAATCATGTATCTACCCCCTATCGACCCTAAACTTCGCCTTATGAAGTCAAGCATGAAGAGAAGTGGTTTTGGGTTTCAAACATGGAAATTTCAAAAAACCTCCCAAAATTCAACTTCATTTTAGAGCGACTAAGAAGGATCGATGCTTACCTTTTCATTTCCATGTTTTAAACTTATTTAAATCTTGGTCAAACCTAGGATTTGACCAAGATTCAAATGGGCATAAAAATTCGGACAAAAAATCTAAAGAATGAAAAACCAAAGCACATAGCCTTCTTAATTATGTCATATAGTAAACACTCAAGTTGATAAACAAGGTCTAGACATATTCAAACCAGAAAAATCATGTGTATATCGACCCCTAACCCTAAACTCTGTCTTATGAAGTCAATCTAGGATTTGACCAAGATTCAAATGGGCATAAAATAAAAAACAGAAAAATGAAAAACCAAAGCGCACATAGTCTTCTTATATGTCATATAGTAAGCATTAAAGTTGATAAACAAGGTCTGGACATATTAAAACTAGCTAGACAAATCATGTATCTACCCCCTAACCCCTAAACTCGTCTTATGACGAAGTCAAGCATGAAGATAAGTGGTTTTGGGTTTCAAACATGGAAATTTCAAAAACCTCCCAAAAACTTCATTTTAGGGTGACTAAGAAGGATACAGGCTTCCCTTTTCATTTTCATGTTCTATACTTGTTTAAATCTTGGTCAAACCTAGGATTTGACCAAGATTCAAATGTGCATCAAAATTCCAAAAAAATCAGAAAAATGAAATACCAATGCACATAGTTTTCTTATGTCACATACATATATATAGTAAGCATTCAAAAGTTGATAAACAAGGTCTAGCTAGACATATTCAAATAAGACAAATCATGTATCTACCCCTCTAAAACCATAAACTCTGTCTTATGAAGTCAAGCATGAAGAGAAGTGGTTTTTGGTTTCAAACATGGAAATTTCAAAAACCTCCCAAAATTAAAGCTTCATTTTAGAGTGACTAGTTAAGAAGGATCCAGGCTTACCTTTTCATTTTCATGTTTTAAACTTGTTTAAATCTTGGTCAAACAAGCGCGTAATATTTGTGAAATTTTAATAATAGCTACTACTTATGTGAATTTTTTTCGTTCATACGCTTATTGGGGAGTAGGCTAACCCTAATGGCCTCCTCAAGATCCCTACCTCTACCAAGGTTTCCCGAGTTCATCCACCTCGACGGGTTCCTTGCCACTTTCGACCATGTTGTGGGCATCATTTCGGGTTCCCGTACCACGACCAGTCCTTTTCGGGAGTCCCGAACCCGATGCCATAATATTTGTTTGAAAAAATTCAAGACCGCACAATATTTGTTCAAATAAATGAATAAGCATTTTTAAATAGCTAAATAAAAGATGTATGAATTTTGAAAAATTTATTTTTTCTAAAACATTAATTGGAGCATTGACATGTTGAACCCACTTGTCGATTTTGCTATCAACATGACTAACTAGCTGATTAGATAACCAAGTGGTGAAATTTGCAACATATCAAGATAATAAAGTGTTCTCCCCTCGTATGCACCGTTGCTACAGTTCGTCGTTTTGAAGCATCTCGTGATGATCGGATGTGATAGACTCTACGTTCACATACAATGGGTGTAAGCCATGTTTGCACACGCGGAATACTTGGGTTTGCTTGGCGAGCCTAGCATGTACAGACATGGCCTCGGGACACAGGAAACCGAAAGGTTGAACACGATTCATATGGATGATATGATCAACATGTTGATGTTCACCATCGAAGCTACATCATCTCACGTGATGATCGGTTTTGGTGTAGTGGATTTGGATCGTGTACCACTTAACAACCATGAGGGATGTTGTATTAAGTGGGAGTTCATTAGTAATTAGATTAAAACATGAACTAATTATCATGAACATAGTCTGAATAGTATTTTGAATTAAATTTGTAGAATTGGCATCCGTTATCTACCATGCGCTAGTCTTGTAATTGAGATAGAAATATTGTTAAGTCTGACAAGTAACTTTACGGACTGGTACCGTATTGTTAAAGAATCAAGATATGATTAAGTCCTAATGCAAACTTTTAGTAAACCTCACATTGATGATTCAAAGAGCAATGGTTTCAATTAGTACCAAATCATCTTGTCTCCGTGAAACTTGAAGTTCAAATCCGTTTGAAAAGTAAGGAGCTGGAAATTTTGTTTTCGGAAATAAGCAAGGTATGAGATATATGTGATATCTAAGACCTTATTGCAAGATGATAGAATATAATCTAGTGAGACTACATAAACTCATAAGTTTTATGGGAATGTACGAAGGTTGACGACGCTAGGCGTCCCGATCCTCCAACTAGTTGGGCACTAACGATATTCGTATATCCATGAAATGATCGTCCTTAGTATGCACTGTTGCTAAGACTCGTCATTTCGAAGCATCAGGTGATGATTGGGTGTTATAGATTCTACGTGTGCATACAACGGGTGCATTGCACATGTGAATACTGAGGTTAAACTTCACGAGCCTAGCATGTACAGACATGGTCTCGGAAAGTCGTCATGATTTGATGGTTAAAATTGTGAGTGAAATTGTTCATCACATTAAAAGTTACTAATAGTGAAATCTGGAACACTTGTCATGTGATGATCAACTTCAAGGTAAGATCCTCAAGGTTATTGGTGTTTGACCAACAAACCTAGAAGTTATTGAAGGTGAGGTGTTTTCCGAGAATGAGGAAAGCTAAAAGAGAAACTACAAAAGATATTTTGGCAGAAAGAAAGAAAAGACTAGAAAGTCTAGCTCAGGTGTATATAGATGATATACATGTTATGGATGTACTCCTTGATTGGTCACATAATGAAATTCTTGGGTATTTTTACCAGATTGGTTGGTATGAGATGTCATACAATACAACGCAATACAAGAATATGATGGCCTAAGTGACTGATAAGGAATATGGTAATAATGCACGTCCGGAACATAATAAAGTGTTATTATGTTTGTCGTTGGCATTCTACCTAGCCCTTAGAATTTATAATAAAGAACTTAATAATTGTTATTTTGCTCGGTCGAATGAAAACAATGAGTTGTTCAAATTATGACATTGCTCCATGTACGATGGATAAGTTATTATAAATCTTAATGGTGAAACACACATACACAACACTGACGCTAAAATGCCATAAGGCAAATGATTTGAATTCCACTTATTTGTGGAACCGCCGTTTAGGTCATGTTAGAGAGGAACGCATGAAGGAACTCCATGCAAATGGATTTTTGGAGTCAAATGATTTTTGAATCATTTGGCGCTTGCAAATCTCTTCTAAAAGGAAATGACTTAAATATCGTTCATAGGCCAAGAGTTGAACGGGCAACTAACTTAGTGGAAACATACATGGTGATGTATATGGTTCACTGGGCATAGTTGTGTGCGGGAGATTCTTCTACTTCATGAAAACTTCCAACAATGAATTGAGTATATATATGTGGATATATTTGATAAGGAAGAAGTTTGAAACATTTGAATGGATCCAAATAAATTTCAGCATGAAGTGGAAATCATCGTAATAGAAAAGTCAAATATCTATGATTGGATCATGGCGGAAATATTTGAATTACGGGTTTTGGCAAACATCTAAGAGAGTTATGAAATCGTTCTACAACCTCACGTTTCTTGGAGTATCATAGTGATGATGGAGTATCCGAGAGACGTATCCAAACCTGTTGGGTTAATGATGAGATAATATAAAATGACGCCATTATATTTTTTATGGATTATGCTTTAGCGACTACCGTTTTTACACTGAATAGAGCATCATCATGATCCGTTGAAATGACACCATACGAGTTATGGCATGGGTATGAACCCTAATAGTCCTTTCTTAAATTTTGGTATGCATAGCATAAATAAATAAGTTTACAACCAAAATCGGATGAATGTCTTTGTTGGTTATCCCAAGAGAATGGATTGGGAATTCTTCTCACTATGAAGTAAAAGACAAAAGTGTTTGTTAATATTACTTGCTTATTTCCAAGAAATTGTTTTCTAGCGAAGTATTTGAGGGGAGGACAATAGAACTTGATAAGGTTTACGAACTCGAGCATAATGATCGAGTAGCGCGAGCATTGGAAATGGTTCCGGAAGCGGCTACGACGATCATGGCTCCCATGTCTACAAAGTGTTATAGTTATGGAGATCAAGTACTTATTGAACCTTGTAGGTATGGTTTACTTTGTGATCAAATAAATGATTTGTGGACAAAGGATTGATTTTTGAACAATAATAAACCAACTACATACAAAAAAGTTATGATGGGCCCTGACTCCGTTAAAATGGCCATGCGCCATGAAATCCAAGATAGATGAATGCTTTTTGAAAGTAAATGGATCTATAAAATAGATGGACTTGGATGGAATATCCTTAAAAAAGCTTGACTTATCGAAAAGTTGTTTACGACAAAGTTCAAAGAGTTGACTACGATAAGATTAGATCTTCCGTGGCAATGCTTAAAGTCTATGTGGATTATTCTAGTAATCACTACATATTTCTTTTATGAGATATGATAGTAGGATGGCAGTAAATACATTCCTTGCCGAAGTGTGTATGAAGGATGTATACTAGATATAACCAAGAGTTTTTTGCTAGTCCGTGGAATACTAGATAGATATACGAACTTCAATTGGATGAAGTGAGTATCGCGGAGTTGGAATCTTCACCCGATGAAATAGTCAAAGAGTTTTTGATTTCATCAGAAACGATGAAGATGCTTGCATTTGCAAGAAATTAAGTGGGAGCGCTGAGACATATTTGTAATACTTTATGTGGATGACATATCGTTGATTATAAATAATGTAATTATATAATTGATTAAAAAGGTTTCATTGAGAATTAACTTCAATGAAAGGATATGGACTAAAACATATTTAGTGTCAAGATCTATGAAGATAGATTGAAACACATAATAAGTTTAAGTCAAAGTACATAGAATGAATATTGAAGTAGTTCAATATAGAAATATTAAGAAGGTGTTCTTTTCATGTGAAGGTTTAACAAGACTTGAGTGTATTTGACACTCAATGAGTAAAAACACATGAGTGATTTTCGATCACGAACAATATGTACAAAGTCAGATGTCCTGTGCTCTAAAGTGTTACGAGCATATACCCGAATGATTCATGTGATGATTATTGGACAACAGTAAGAATATCCTTGAGTATTTTAGAAGAACCAAGGATATATATAGTTTTCTATGGGGTAATGACAAACAAATCGCTGTAAGGTGTTACACCGATATTAGTTTGGTCACATATGAAAATAAATATTCAATCTCAATTAGGATAAGTGTTGAGGTAGCACAATGAGCTAGAAGTTGTCTATGCTAGATTTAGATGAGTTCTAAATATTGTGACGAATTCTACAAACGAAGGCAGAGTATGTCATTGTTTTGACAATGACTAAGGATGTTAAGTCGAGGAGTTCTTTGAGAACTTGGTGTAGTTCCGATAGTGTCAGAACTTTGAAGCTGTATTGTGTATGACAATATTAGTGACTTATTTCAGACCGCGGAATTAAGGTTCCACCGGAGGACTAAGCATATACAATTAATGCCGACTCATTTGGAAAATGAGTGATGCGTTGAGACGCAAATGAATTGCAAAATACATACGTTTCTGAGTGTGTCAGAACCGTTGACTAAAACCTCTCCCGTGAGCAAAACATGATAAAGCACCAGAAGTCCAAGGTGTTATATCTTTACAAATGTAAACTAGATTATTGACTCTAGTGCAAGTGGGAGACTCGTTGGAGATATGCCCAAGAGGCAATAATAAAATGGTTATTATAATATATCTTTGTGTTTATGATAATGTTTGCATACCATGCTATAATTGTATTAACCGAAACATTGATACATGTGTGTTATGTAAACAACAAGGAGTCCCTAGTAAGCCTCTTGTATAACTAGCTTGTTGATTAATGGATGATCATGGTTTCGTGATCATGAACATTGGATGTTATTAATAACAAGGTTATGTCATTAGGTGAATGATATAATGGACACACACCCAAATGAGCGTAGCATAAGATTAAGTCATTATGTTCAATTTGCTATAAGCTTTCGATACATAGTTGCCTAGTCCTTCAACCATGAGATCATGTAAATCACTTGGGTACTTTGATTACATCAAACGCCATTGCGTAAATGGGTGGTTATAAAAATGGGATTAAGTATTTGGAAAGTGTGAGTTGAGGCATATGGATCAATAGTGGGATTTGTCCATCCTGATGACGGATAGATATACTCGGGCCCTCTCGGTGGAATGTCATCTCGATTAGCTTGCAAGCATATGATTGGATCATAAGAGATGACATACCACGGTACGAGTAAAGAGTACTTGTCGATAACGAGGTTGAACAAGGTATGGAGATACCGATGATCGAACCTCGGACAAGTAAAATATCACGTGACAAAGGGAATTGGCATCGTATGTAAATGGTTCAATCGATCACTAAGTCATCGTTGAATATGTGGGAGCCATTATGGATCTCTAGATCCCGCTATTGGTTATTGCTCGGAGATGAGTCTCGACCATGTCTACATAGTTCGCGAACCGTAGGGTGACGCGCTTAAGGTTCGATGTCGCATAAGTAGATTCGGAATATGAGATGGAGACCGAAGTTTGTTCGGAGTCTCGGATGGGATCCAGGACATCACGAGGAGGTCCGAAATGGTCCGGAGAATAAGATTCATATATGGGAAGTCATTTTCAGGGTTACCGGAAAAGTTCAGGATTTTTCGGTATTGTATCGGAGGTTCTAGAAGGTTCCGGAGGGTACCATAGTGGGGCCCACCTATCCCGGACGACCAACATGGACCGGAGGGGTCGCATAGGCCCACATGGGCCATGCACACCAGCCCCCAAGGCCCATGTGGCTGTACCAAGTGGATAAGATCAAATCCCTTGAAAATAGGGACTTAACTTGGGGGAAGTTCCCCCTTGTTTTGGCCGACCCTTGGGCTTGGAGGAGGGGCCAAGGCAGCCCCCCCACGCCTATATAAGAGGGAGGGGAGGGCTGGGGCGCAGCACATCATTTCCCCAAGCCCTAGCCGCCCCTCTCTCCCTCATCCTTCTTCCTGCGCAGGCTTGGCGAAGCCCTCGCGAGAATTTCTCCTCCACCTCCACCACCACGCCGTCGTGCTGCTGGGATTCCGAGGGGATCTACCACACCTCCGCTGCCCGCTGGAACGGGGAGAGGAAGGGCTTCATCGACACCGTACGCGCGACCGAGTACGGAAGTGCCGCCGGATTGCAAGACCGGGATGATCGTCTACACCAACAACGAGATCTAATCTCGTAGGCTTTGGAAATCTTCGAGGGTTAGTCTCATATCAATCTCGTTGCTTCGATCTTGTAGATTAGATCTTGGGTGTTCCATAGATTAGATCTTGGATTTATTCATCTTGCGGTAAGAAAATTTTTGTTTTCTATGCTACGAACCCCATCAAGCATAACTTTTGAAAACAAAATTCTACCATGCGTACTAGTTTTAAGAAAACACTAATGCATATATAAAATAAGTAGGTAATTGAGTGTCACTTGCCTTGATCAAAGCAACCCGCACAATCACAGCAATCACAAGCACCACCTTGATCTCCTCCACAATCTATTCAAACAATTTACAACAAATAAACAAACATTCGATATGAACAATCATAGACATGTATGCATGCATGCTATGCAACAATTTAAACTTCACAAGAGAGGTGGTGTGTAAGTGTTGCATTATGTGCTCTCTGATATGTGCAATGTTAATAAAGTATTCTGGACATTTAATTTGTTTTAGAAAAACCATTAATCGAGTATTTACTTTACATATACAACCATATTAATTATCTACAGCAAGCATTAAGGGTTGTAAAAATATGAATGTGACCTCCCTGGATAGGTTACAGTAATACAAAAGTAGTGCAATTGGAATTATTCGAAAACGATTTATAGAATTTGAATTATCTTTGAATTACTGATTCGGATAGATTTTACTAAAGCTAGTTTGTGCACGTATCAAAATTGTACAACTCCTATACCAAGTTGAAGTACATGTTCTGAGGATTCCAGAAAGTACAAAATCATTAAATTTGGCCCAGTAGATTATTTTATACAATTTTTATAGTGTAATCTGGTCTATTTCTCTATTTGAAATTTGATGCGAAATCTAACACAGTACATATACCATATTATTGCATAAACGTATTCTACATACTGTAAGCTTTCCGAAACTATAAAGTTTGTAAAATTTGGCCCAGTGGTTGATTTTATATCGATTTTACGAGTTTGGACAGCAAACTAGGATTCAAATTCGAATTCGAACTACGTTTGACCAGATCTGACCGGGGCGCGCTAACTGGGGCTGCCACGCGGCGCGCTCGGATTGGCCCGTACCGGTTCGGTACGGGATCTATTCTGATCCGCTGGATCTAGATCTGACGGTACAAGACGAAAAATAAAAAAAAGAAAGGGTAAGAAGAGGAGATGCTCACCTTGGCCGGCCGGGGTTGGGGAAGACGGCGGCGGCGGCTCGGGCGGACGGGGCGGCGGCGTTACGGCGGCGTAAGGCGGCGGCGGTGGTGGCTACGGCGTGCGGCGCGGCGCGGCAGAGCGGTTGGTGGCGGCGGCGCGGCGTTCCGCGGCCTGGGGTGGCCGGGAGCGGCGGCTGGAGGTGGTGGCTGCTTCGCGATCTCCGGCGCGAGATTGGCGGCGGCTGGCGGCGCGATCGAGGGCGGCGTCTTGGGGAAAAGAACCGCGGGGTTGCGGGGTATTTATGGGCAGGGGCACGGACGTCGAGGGCGGCTCGGACGGTGCAGATTGGATCCGCGTCGACCTAGGCGAAGCAACGGCGGAGGCGGAGTCCGGCCTGGACACGGGAAGAAGACGACGCTGACGGGTGGGCCCCGCTGATGGGTGGGTCCCACCGGTCAGTGAGGGAAAGGAAAAAAACGAAAAGAGGGGAAAGGCGGTTTGGGCGCGGGCCGTTTCTCCCGCCGAAGCGGGCCGTGCGGTCGGGCTGGCCCATTTGGCCGGTCCGAACCGTTTTTCCTTTTTTTTTGTTCTTTTCATTTTTCCTTTTTCTTTTTACTGTTTTCTTCATAACTTTTGATTTAGGAATCCAAATAGGGTCAAACCAGTTTCTAAAATTTTGTAAAATTCAGGGCTTTATTTTAAGCAATAGAGAACAATGTTTAGAATCAAATTAGCATGGTAGGAAGATAAGGTTCTTTGCAATAGAATATGTAGCTATGGTTTTCTCAATTGTGCTTACCATTTTATGTGTACATGAACAAATGCAAAGATGCCATGAATGCATGCAGGTTTTTGTATTTTGTAAACTAGGGATGTTACAAGGGGATCCATCTAGGTCCGAGGTTTTATTATGTTCCATTTGAAAAATAGATTTATTAACTTCCTTCTCTGAATAAGGAGTCGTTAAAACAATATTTTTTTGAGACACTCATCCTAGGCGTTTTACAATTGTTCATGTTTGATATGTAATTTGCCTTTTTTTATTTTTCACTTGAGACTTTTGAGACGTTAGAACGGTTGTGTGCATCTTAACTATGCAGAGATCGGATGTATTTGCTTATCGAAATAATAAAACATCCATTAAAAAAACAGAAATATAGGACGCCCAGAAGTCACTTTGCGATTTACTCGGAGATATAAGTACGGATTTCTCTATGCTATTAGCTCATGTATATTTTTCACGAGAAGAACTTCGAGAATACTTTCAGAACGAGCATCTATGATTCTATGACATGCACTTTCTCAATGTGTGTACAGCTAACTGGTTGTATGAATCGGCGTTTTCTAAAGAAAGCATGCAACGCCTGTAAGAAGTCACGCGACCATTGCTTTCAACTTTCAGGGTCATGCCATCTCAATTTTAACAGCGAAAAGGTGTGACTTCTCAAAGCACTATAAATTAACAAGGACTAAGGCATTGCTTTCCGGTGGATCAACTAGCGCGGCAAGGGAAGGTTAGGTATACCGGAGTGGAGATCATGGGTAATTGGGTAGTGAGATATTTGGGGGAACCAAAAATGTTGTTGTGATAGTTTGTCACTCGGTCGTACATCAAACCGGCGGTGGTGAACAGCCATGTCTCGCAGCCGATACTCATGGCTTTCCGCAGGACAGAGGTAGTATTGAGATGCAAGAAATTCGCCATGCCAACTATCTGATGCTCCCAGTTGAGGATCAGATGCCTCAGGGTTCTGAGTACACTCGGCTTCTTCATCGGTATCGTCAGAATAGGACTACTCGTGATGATGAGATTGAGTCTCAGGTCAGCCCATCTAGCAGCTCGAGTGATTATGGTGGCGAGGATGACGAAGATGAGGCAGCCGCAGCTTCTCAGCATCGTCGCGGGAAGGAGCCTGTTTATGGCTGAGCGCTAGATTCTTCTATATTGTTGCACTGGGCAACACAAGCAGAACCAGTTTCCCCTGTTTTTCTGTTATGCAGACATGGTTCTTTATTTTAGATGTTTCATTCGGGCGAGGCTCTGTTTCATGATGATCATCATCTGCCATCTCTCTACATTTTATGTTCGCTATGAACTTTAGCTGTGTGCGGGCATGGCCTTGTTTTTTACTTTCCCTAAAATGAACACTGTAAAGTTTCATTTCATATGAAATGGAGCTGGGGCTGAACTAAAAAAAGAGGTCCAAGAGCAACGTGTTGATGCTGCATCGAGGGCTGCTGCTGTAGAGGTCCGTTTAACTTTATTTATACCATGTTTCTGAGGTCATTATCTCACTGTTTTGACTTGGTACTTTCTCTATGCGAAGTGTTCTGATTTAGAGGCCAAGCTCAAATCTAAACGGTAAGTAAAATAAGTCCAAAACTACGATGTTGAAAATTTCAGATGCCTAAACACATGATGTGGATTCGAAATATTATTTAATGAGCTCCTGTGAAAGTTAAACACATGATGTTTTGACTTGTCGTTTCCAGCAAATCAATTTTATTGTCCAGCAAATCAATCAACAGGATGGTAGCAATATGCTAATTGCAGCTTCTAATTGATTTGCATAGATTCAATTAGCATATTGCTACCATCCTGTTCTTACATAAACATCTATCTCGAAAATTGCTGTGAGAAAATGCATTGCAACAAAACAGACGTGTTCCGCCGCTCCACCTCTGTTTGCCCCCAGCGCTTGGTCACCTGACCTTCCACCTGGGCTGCCTGGTCTCCGGTCGCCTGCAGAAATCGTAAGGAGAATGTGGTTGTCGAGGCCACTGGCGGGGAGACAGGGAACCGAGACTCGGTCGCCGGCGGTGGGGGAGACAAAGGAAGTGAATGGGGATAAGAGTGAGGCTGTGAGAGGCAAAAGCTTTTTATTTAGAGCAAGGAGGCGACGGGGATGGTAAATGGGTGTGTCAGTTTTACTTACCGCTAGATCTTGTAGGCGTGTTGCTGTGTCCGTTCATTACGAAAACTAGTTGAATGCCCGTGCGTTGCTACGGGTTGTAGTTTTTCCCATCACACGTGTAAATATATTAGCAGATACCCATGCCTTGATATGAAAATATTAAATAGTTCAAGAAAATTTTGGTCATATTCGGAGCAGTTCGCTGAAATATCTTTGTTTCTGTCTTTACCACCCATATCTGTCACGTCTCGTTCCCACCCCTCCTCGCGTGCGTCACATTTTGTTTCTTCATGTCGCATTCTGTTTCCTCCTCTCGCGTTGATCGAAAAGGGCAACAGTGTCTTCGCAGCGGACATGTGACGACATGTCGTGGAGGACGGCATCGTCCCCAACAAGATTGTCCTGACTCTTGAACGATAGGGTCCCCGCGTTGGTCACGCTTTGCAGGGTGGCTATGTAGGCAGGGAATGTCGTGGACATACGACGTCATGGAGACAATATTTTCCCTCAAAATGTTAGCGGGTGAATGGCTATACATAGTTGCATCAGGCTCCTTGTATATATTGTTATAACTTGGCAAATGAGGATTTAAAAACCTCGTCCCTCCTGCACATGAAATGTTTCTAAAGATAGAATCGACAAATCCTCTTAAATGATTTGTGTAAAGTCAGTATTGAGCATAATTAGATAAAGCAACTGGATTCAACTACATGGTGAAATGTTGAAAGGAAACACATGTTTCCGGTCAATCCCTTGCATATCTTTGCATAAGCATATCCCTTTTCATGGCTGCTATTCAATCACCTTACAACCTCAACTGGTAACATATAGCATTCATATTTAATTTTTCATTTTCTATGACATGTTTTTACTGGTTCGTGATGATCAAGGTTATTGTTAGTACACAAATGGCATTCATACTGCTAACATATGTTATTTGACATGAAATCTGGAGATCTTTATACAAAATGTTAAAAGATAATTGCATCTAAATGAAGATGGAGCAAATCCTCACCGCCGAAGCCTGTATCCTATTGAGCCATTACATCAAGATGGTCTACTAACTTGCACATTCAGAAAATAATGTTAAACTAGCTAAAATGCCCGTGCGTTGTCACGGGAAAACAAAATATGGAGAAGGATGATATCTTTTAACCTAGTTTTTAGATATCCCTTCCTATACATGACATTTTTATCCTTCTTTATTACTAACCCTTCGTGGACCAACATGTCTTCTTTGTGTCCCTTTTACCCATTTCAACCCATCACGTCTCTTATCTAGCGATCTTCCACCAGAAAACTCTGAGTTGAACCTAGCGGCATTTGCTCCGGGCAGGTGGTGTGTTTTTATTGGTCACTGAAAGTGGGACCATGTGAGCGTGTAGAACTTATTTTTAATGGTAAACAACAAATATAAAATGAATAGTCCGTATTCAGCACGAATAGATCTTGAGGCCCGGTCTCTTCTCCTTCTCCCTATTGGCAGCGCGTGATCTTCGATAGGCAGTGCAGCGACACTCTCTCTCATGTTTCTTCTCAGCGATGGCTTGACTCCTCGATCAGGCAACTCCTCAATCTCTATGGGCGAGCGGCGGAAGTGGCATTGCCCTGAACTCGGTAAGCGGCGGAGGCCTGGGAATGGCGCGGAGGCGCCGCTCAACTCTATGCACAGGGCGTGTGCTGGTTTTCCCCTGTCTGAAATGTTGTCGGCGCACCCGGATGTGTCATGGCGTTGGATCCTCCTTGGACAGAAGCCCACAGTAATCATAGTCCTAGCATCCCCTCCTTGACCATTATTGTGCATTTGTGCCATACATAGTGGAGCGGCCAGAAATTTCCCCAAGATCTGCAAGATAGGTTGCTCCTAGTCCGGTCTCGGGATGACTCCGCGGGGATGACTCAGCGGCGCTGTGGGTGGCCTTTTCACCCCAAATCCGACCTAGTAACAGGGTGGCGGAGGCGTGCGGCATGTGCGCTGGGTTCTAACTGACATAGACCTCGCCGTATATTTGATGCAGATGTCCATGGTATACATAAAATACACCTTCAGACGTTGACCCCACACATGTTTCTACACCGATCACATGAGGACTTGACGCCGGATCAGATGCCGTTGGGTTCAACTCATTCACTCTCTCTTCCACCATGTTAGCCATCTTTGCATAACACAAATAGCAGCACTTTCATTATGTAAGTGTGTCAATAACAAGAAAAACTTTCCTGGTACCAATGAATGAAAATAGAAGAATAAAATATAGTGCCTCTGTTTTTTTATACACTGACAGCTATTTTTCATAAGAAAATATTATATGAGTAGCATAGCTACACAAAACAACATTATAACAATTTCCTGCAATGCATACAACCGTAGGCTCTAAAACCTAGCATTATTCCTCATATCTTTCCTCCCACAAGTAGCATTTGTATTACAACTACCCATTTTGTAGCGTAGGCAGAAGCTTCATAAGATAACTTCGATCAAACAGTTACTTTCTTGCACTATAAAACTGAAAGCACATGCATCAGTAAGTCTGGCACGCTACATATATAAAATGCGTAAAAATTAACTCAAAAAGTAACCAAATAAGATGTACCCACAAAGTTATGATCAGCTCTCGCAACTGCGGAGGCAACTAAATTTTTTTTTTTCGCTGGCCAAGTTAGTAGATTTTGAATGTGTAGCTATGTTACTCTTACCAGCGTTTGTGTCATACAAACATTGAAGTGTTGAAGGTCAAAATGGAAATAAAAGATCATCGAAGCTGGATGCTAGAACACTTACCTGGTCGGATAGCTGACACCTGCCAAGCTCAAGGCTATTCCTCTTATTCAGACTCCTCCCCTGTAGGATAACGTTGCATAGAAAACAAAAATTTTCCTACCGCGAACACGCAATCCAAGCCAAGATGCAATCTAGAAGACGGTAGCAACGAGGGGGTATCGAGTCTCACCCTTGAAGAGATTCCAAAGCCTACAAGATGAGGCTCTTGTTGCTGCGGTAGACGTTCACTTGCCGCTTGCAAAAGCGCGTAGAAGATCTTGATCACGATCGGTTCCGGCGCCACGAACGGGCAGCACCTCCGTACTCGGTCACACGTTCGGTTGTTGATGAAGACGACGTCCACCTCCCCGTTCCAGCGGGCAGCGGAAGTAGTAGCTCCTCTTGAATCCGACAGCACGACGGCGTGGTGTCGGTGGCGGTGGAGAATCCCGGCGGAGCTTCGCTAAGCGTGCGGGGAAGAAGGAGGAGTGGGGCGGCTAGGGTTTGGGGAGAGGGGTGGCCGGCCTCCAAGGGGTGCGGCCAAGGTGGTGGCTTTGGTGTGGCCGGCCCCTCCCTTGGCCCCTCATTATATAGGTGGATCCCAAGTGTTGGTGTCCAAGTCTTCGAATAAGACCCGAAACCAAAACCTTCCATAAGAGGGGAAACCTAGCCCAACTAGGACTCCCACCCAAAGGGTGGGATTTCCACCTCCCATGTGGGGGTGGCCGGCCCCTAAGGGGAGTCCACTTGGGACTCCTCCCCCACTAGGGTTGGCCGGCCATGGAGGTGGAGTCCCATGTGGACTCCACCTTCCTTGGTGGTTTCTTCCGGACTTTTCTAGAACCTTCTAGAACCTTCCATAGAACCTTCCGCGACATTTTTATTCACATAAAATGACATCCTATATATGAATCTTATTCTCCGGACCATTCCGGTACTCCTCGTGATGTCCGGGATCTCATCCGGGACTCCGAACAAATATTCGAACTCCATTCCATATTCAAGTGCTACCATTTCAACATCCAACTTTAAGTGTGTCACCCTACGGTTCGAGAACTATGCGGACATGGTTGAGTACTCACTCCGACCAATAACCAATAGCGGGATCTGGAGATCCATAATGGCTCCCACATATTCAACGATGACTTTAGTGATCGAATGAACCATTCACATATATTACCAATTCCCTTTGTCTCGCGATATATTACTTGTCCGAGGTTTGATCTTCGGTATCACTCTATACCTTGTTCAACCTCGTCTCCTGACAAGTACTCTTTACTCGTACCGTGGTATGTGGTCTCTTATGAACTCATTCATATGCTTGCAAGACATTAGACGACATTCCACCGAGAGGGCCCAGAGTATATCTATCCGTCATCGGGATGGACAAATCCCACTGTTGATCCATATGCCTCAACTAATACTTTCCGGATACTTAATCCCACCTTTATAGCCACCCATTTACGCAGTGGTGTTTGGTGTAATCAAAGTACCTTTCCGGTATAAGTGATTTACATGATCTCATGGTCATAAGGACTAGGTAACTATGTATCGAAAGCTTATAGCAAATAACTTAATGACGAGATCTTATGCTACGCTTAATTGGGTGTGTCCATTATATCATTCACACAATGATATAACCTTGTTATTAATAACATCCAATGTTCATGATTATGAAACTAATCATCCATTAATCAACAAGCTAGTTTAAGAGGCATACTAGGGACTTCTTGTTTGTCTACATATCACACATGTACTAATGTTTCGGTTAATACAATTCTAGCATGATATATAAACATTTATCATAAACATAAAGATATAAATAATAACCATTTTATTATTGCCTCTAGGGCATATCTCCTTCGAGTCTCCCACTTGCACTAGAGTCAATAATCTAGTTTACATTTGTAAAGATATAACACCTTGGCCTTCTGGTGCTTTATCATGTTTTGCTCACGGGAGAGGTTTTAGTCAACGGATCTGACATGCTCAGAAACGTATGTATTTTGTAATTCATTTGCGTCTCAACGCATCACTCATTTCCAAATGAGTTGGCATTTAAATATGTTTGATCTTCTGGTGGAACCTTAATTCCGCTGTCTGAAATATGTCACTAATATTGTCACACACAATATAGCTTCAAAGTTCTGACTCTGTCGGAACTACACCAAGTTCTCAAAGAACCTCTTGACTTAACATCCTTTGTCATTGTCAAAATAATGACATACTCTGCCTTCTTTTGTAGAATCCGTCACAATATTTAGAACTCTTCTAAATCTAGCATAGACAACTTCTAGCTCATTGTGCTACCTTTTAAACAACACTTAGTCTAATTTGAGATTGAAATTATATTTTATATGTGACAAAACCAATATCGGTGTAACACCTTACAGCGATTTGTTTGTCATTTCTTCATACAAAAATATATATATATATATCCTTAGTTCTTCTAAAGTACTCAAGGATATTCTTACTGTCGTCCAATGATCATCATATGAATCATTCTGATATATGCTCATAACACTTTATAGCACATGATATCTGATTGTGTACATATTATTCGTGATCTATAATCACTCATGTGTTTTTACTCATTGAGTGTCAGATACACTCAAGTCTTGTTAAACCTTCACATGACAAGAACATTTTCTTAATATTTCTATATTGAACTACTTCAATATCCATCATATGTACTTTGACTTAAACTTATTTATGTGTTTCAATCTATCTTCATAGATCTTGACACTAAATTTGTTTAAGTCCATATCCTTTCATTGAAGTTAATTCTCAATGAAACCTTTTTAATCAAGTATATAATTACATCATTTATAACCAACTATATGTCACCTACATAAAGTATTATAAATGTGTCTTAGCGCTCCCACTTAATTTCTTGCAAATGCAAGCTTCTTCATCGTCTCTGATGAAATCAAAAACTCTTTGACTATTTCATCTGGTGAAGATTCCAACTCCGTGATACTTACTTCATCCAATTGAAGCTTGTATACCTTATCTAGTATTCCACGGACCAGCAAAACTCTTGGTTGTATCTTGTATACATACTTCTGTTAAGTAGTGTATTTTGCCATCCTACTAGCATATCTCATAAAAGAAATATGTAGTGATTACTAGAATAATCCACATAGACTATAAGCATTGCTACGGAAGATCTAATCTTATCGTATTCAACTCTTTGAATTTTGTCGTAAACAATTTTTCGATAAGTCAAGCTTTCTTCAAGGATATTTCATCCAAGTCTATCAATTTCATAGATCCATTTACTTTCATAAAGTATTCATCTATCTTGGATTTCATGGCGCATGGCCATTTTAATGGAGTCAGGGCCCATCATAACTTCTTTGTTTTGTAGTTGGTTTATCATTGTTCAAAATCAATCCTTTGTCCACAAATCATTTATTTGATCACAAAGTAAACCATACCTACAAGGTTCAATATGTACTTCGATCTCCATGGCTAAAACACTTTGTAGTCATGAGAGCCATGATCGTCGTGGCCGCTTCCGAAACCAATTCCGATGCTGCGCTACTCGATCATTATGCTCAGGTTCATAAACCTTATCAAATTATATTGTCCTCCCACTCAAAAACTTCACTCGAAACAATTTCTCGGAAATAAGAAACATTGACAAACACTTTTGTCTTTGTCTCGTGGGAAGAATTCTCAATTAAATCTCTGGGATAACCAACAAAGACATTCATCCGATTTTGGTTGACTATTAGGGTTTATACCCATGCCATAACTTGTATGGTGTCATTTCAACGGATCATGATGATGCTCTATTCAGTGTAAAAGCGGTAGTCACTAAAGCATAATCCACAAAACTATAATGGCATCAATATTTTATCTCATCATTGATCCAACAATGTTTGGATATATCTCTTGGATACTTCATCATCACTATGATACTCCAAGAAACGTAAGTTGTAGAACAATTTCATAACTCTCTTAGATGTTTGCTAAAACTCGTAATTCAAATATTTCCACCATGATCCAATCATAGATATTTGATTTCTATTACGATGATTTCCACTTCATGCTGAAATTTATTTGAATCCTATTCAAATGTTTCAAACTTTTCCTTATTGAATATATCCACATATATACTCAATTCATTGTTTGAAAGTTTTCATGAAGTAGAAGAATCTTCCGCACACAACTATGCCGAGTGAACCACATATATCATTATGTATGTTTTCACTAAGTTAGTTGCCCGTTCAACTCTTCGGCCTATGAACGGTATTTCAGTCATTACCTTTTAGAAAAGATTTTGCAAGTGCCAAACGATTCAACAAATCGAATGACTCCAAAAATCCATTTGCATGGAGTTCCTTCATGCGATCCTTTCTAACATGACCTATAATTGCGGTTCCACAAATAAGTGGAATTCAAATCATTTTGCCTTATGGCATTTTTAGCGTCAGTGTTATGTATGTGTGTTTCACCATTAAGATTTATAATAACTTATCCATCATACATGGAGTAATGTCATAATTTGAACAACTCATTGTTTTCATTTGACCAGAGCAAAATAACAATTATTAAGTTCTTTATTATAAATTCTAAGGGCTAGATAGAATGCCAACGACTGAACATAATAACACTTTATTTTGTTCCGTACGTGCATTCCTATCATATTCCTTGTCAGTCACTTAGGCCATTGTATTCTTGTATTGCGTTGTTTTGTATGACACTTCATACCAACCAATATGGTATTAATACCCAAGAATTTCATTGTGTGACTTAACTAGGAATACAACCATAACATGTATATCATTTATATACACCTGAGCTAGACTTTCTAGTCTTTTCTTTTCTTTTGCCAAAATATCTTTTGCAGTTTCTCTTTTAGCTTTCCTCATTATTCGGAAAAACATTTCAACATCAATAACTTCTAGGTTTATTGGTCAAATACCAATAACCTTGAGGTTCTTACTTTGAAGTTGATCATCATATGACAAGTGTTTCAGATTTCACTATTAGTAAATTTGTAATACGATGAACAATTTCACTCATAATTTTATCCATCAATTCATGATAACTTTCTGAGACCATGTCTGTACATGCTAGGCTCATAAAGTTTAAACCTTAGTATTCGCATATGCAAAACTGGCTTGCACCCGTTGGAAGCACACGTAAAATCTATCACACCCGATCATCACGTGATGCTTCGATACGACGAGTCTTAGCAACGGTGCATACTAAGGATGATAACTTCATGGATATGTGAATATCGTTAGTGCCCCAATAGTTGGAGGATTGTGACGCCCGGCGTCTTCAACCTTCATACATTCCCATAAAACTTATGAGTTTATGTAGTCTCACCAAATTATATTCTATCATCTTGCAATAAGGTCTTAGATATCACATATATCTCATACCTTGATTATTTCGAAAACTAAATTTTCAGCTCCTTACTTTTCAAACAAATTTGAACTTCAAGTTTGACGGAGACAAGATAACTTTAGGTACTAATTGAAACCATAGCTCTTTGAATCAACAATGTGAGGTTTACTAAAAGTTTGCAATAGGACTTAATCATTTCTTGATTCATTAACAATACGGTACCAATCCGTAAAGTTTCTTATCAGATTTAAACAAGTATTTCTATCTCAATAACAAGACTAGCGCATAGTAGAAAACGGATGCCAATACTACAAAAAATAATTCAAAATACTACTCAGACTATGTTTATGATAATTAGTTCATGTTCTAATCTTTATTACTAATGAACTCCCACTTAATACAACATCCCTCATAGTTGTTAAGTGGTACACGATCCAAATCCACTACACCAAAACCGATCATCACGTGAGATGATGTAGCTTCAATGGTGAACATCAACATGTTGATCATATCATCCATATGACTCGTGTTCAACCTTTCGGTTTCCATTGTCCCGAGGCCATGTCTGTACATGCTAGGCTCGTCAAGCAAACCCAAGTATTCCGCGTGTGCAACATTGCTTACACCCGTTGTATGTCGAGTTTATCACATCCGATCATCACGAGATGCTTCAAAACGTCGAACAATGCAATGGTGCATACGAGGGAAGAACACTTTATTATCTTGATATTAATGTGAGGGATCATCTTATAATGCTACCGTCGCGATCTAAGCAAAATAAGATGCATAAAGGATTAACATCACATGCAATTCATATGTGATATGATATGGCCCTTTAGTCTTTGCGCCTTCGATCTTCATCTCCAAAGCACGGACATGATCTCCATCATCAACGGGCATGATTTCCATCATCGTCGGCGTAGCGTCAAGGTTCATGGCGCCGTCTTTATGATTGTCCTCCATGCAGCAACTATTACAACTACTTTGAAATACCTCTCAACATGAAATTTAAAGACAACCATAAGGCTCCTGCCGGTTGCCACAATACAATAATGATCATCTCATACATATTCATCATCACATTATGGCCATATCACATCACCAAACCCTGCAAAAACAAGTTAGACGCTCTCTAATTTGGTTTGCATATTTTACGTGGTTTAGGGTTTTCGATATAGATCTAATCTACCTACGAACATGAACCACAACGTTGATACTAATGTTGTCAATAGAAGAGTAAATTGAATCTTTACTATAGTAGGAGAGACAGACACCCGCAAAGCCTCTTATGCAATACAAGTTGCATGTCGAACGAGGAACAAGTCTCATGAACGCGGTCATGTAAAGTTAGTCCGAGCCGCTTCATCCCACTATGCCATAAAGATGCAAAGTACTCAACTAAAGATAACAAGAGCATCAACGCCCACAAACCATTGTGTTCTACTCGTGCAACCATCTATGCATAGACACGGCTCGATACCACCGTAGGATAACGTTGCATAGAAAACAAAAATTTTCCTACCGCGAACACGCAATCCAAGCCAAGATGCAATCTAGAAGACGGTAGCAACGAGGGGGTATCGAGTCTCACCCTTGAAGAGATTCCAAAGCCTACAAGATGAGGCTCTTGTTGCTGCGGTAGACGTTCACTTGCCGCTTGCAAAAGCGCGTAGAAGATCTTGATCACGATCGGTTCCGGCGCCACGAACGGGCAGCACCTCCGTACTCGGTCACACGTTCGGTTGTTGATGAAGACGACGTCCACCTCCCCGTTCCGGCGGGCAGCGGAAGTAGTAGCTCCTCTTGAATCCGACGAGCACGACGGCGTGGTGTCGGTGGCGGTGGAGAATCCCGGCGGAGCTTCGCTAAGCGTGCGGGGAAGAAGGAGGAGTGGGGCGGCTAGGGTTTGGGGAGAGGGGGTGGCCGGCCTCCAAGGGGTGCGGCCAAGGTGGTGGCTTTGGTGTGGCCGGCCCCCTCCCTTGGCCCCTCATTATATAGGTGGATCCCAAGTGTTGGTGTCCAAGTCTTCGAATAAGACCCGAAACCAAAACCTTCCATAAGAGGGGAAACCTAGCCCAACTAGGACTCCCACCCAAAGGGTGGGATTTCCACCTCCCATGTGGGGGTGGCCGGCCCCTAGGGGAGTCCACTTGGGACTCCTCCCCCACTAGGGTTGGCCGGCCATGGAGGTGGAGTCCCATGTGGACTCCACCTTCCTTGGTGGTTTCTTCCGGACTTTTCTAGAACCTTCTAGAACCTTCCATAGAACCTTCCGCGACATTTTTATTCACATAAAATGACATCCTATATATGAATCTTATTCTCCGGACCATTCCGGTACTCCTCGTGATGTCCGGGATCTCATCCGGGACTCCGAACAAATATTCGAACTCCATTCCATATTCAAGTGCTACCATTTCAACATCCAACTTTAAGTGTGTCACCCTACGGTTCGAGAACTATGCGGACATGGTTGAGTACTCACTCCGACCAATAACCAATAGCGGGATCTGGAGATCCATAATGGCTCCCACATATTCAACGATGACTTTAGTGATCGAATGAACCATTCACATATATTACCAATTCCCTTTGTCTCGCGATATATTACTTGTCCGAGGTTTGATCTTCGGTATCACTCTATACCTTGTTCAACCTCGTCTCCTGACAAGTACTCTTTACTCGTACCGTGGTATGTGGTCTCTTATGAACTCATTCATATGCTTGCAAGACATTAGACGACATTCCACCGAGAGGGCCCGTAGTATATCTATCCGTCATCGGGATGGACAAATCCCACTGTTGATCCATATGCCTCAACTAATACTTTCCGGATACTTAATCCCACCTTTATAGCCACCCATTTACGCAGTGGTGTTTGGTGTAATCAAAGTACCTTTCCGGTATAAGTGATTTACATGATCTCATGGTCATAAGGACTAGGTAACTATGTATCGAAAGCTTATAGCAAATAACTTAATGACGAGATCTTATGCTACGCTTAATTGGGTGTGTCCATTATATCATTCACACAATGATATAACCTTGTTATTAATAACATCCAATGTTCATGATTATGAAACTAATCATCCATTAATCAACAAGCTAGTTTAAGAGGCATACTAGGGACTTCTTGTTTGTCTACATATCACACATGTACTAATGTTTCGGTTAATACAATTCTAGCATGATATATAAACATTTATCATAAACATAAAGATATAAATAATAACCATTTTATTATTGCCTCTAGGGCATATCTCCTTCATCCCCATCATAGATTTCATACATAGGAATGCACGACCATTAAAAACTGAAAAGGATAGCCAACCATCATAATAATCAAGGAATATTTCATATATGACTCGCACGTACAGCTTCTAGTTACATACCTTAGGCATCTATCAGGCCATGGGATAATTTAAGTCAACCATCTAGCATGGTATACAAAACACATTGAATATCTCCATCATGTCTCTATCCTGAAACTATAGAACCATTGCCAGTAATCTAAAATCAGGAAGTGAAGAATCAAAAGTTCTCAGATCCAATCCATTAGGTGCTTTGATATGTGCTTTATAAAAAGTAAAATTACAAGAGACAATACAGAACTAAGGTGAATATATGTGTGCCATTTTTTAGTGGCACAACATTTAATTATTGATGCATCAAGATGGAAACAGTAAGCAATAAACATTTCTTTAAGTGCACGCACATCATTATGGTTGTCCATTTAAGAAATGGGAGCACGGTTCTAAAATTTTAATAACATCTAGTTAGAAAATCATTTCACACCTTGACCTTCCAAAGTAGCTAGTAAAAAATAAGTAACTTGCAGGTTGGATCCATGCACATAAAATGATTTTAGTTCAGGTTCCCATAATCATTTAGTTGGTCCAGGTTCTTACACAGATAATACAGTTATAGCAGGTTATTTTCCATAAATAGTACGATTCTTTAACGGAAATGTGTTGTAATACTTTTATCAGAAATGCATATATTCTTTCAATCCTCCTATGCAAAGGTGCAGGGCACTACAAAGGCCAGAAATGGTGCACCATTCTTTTGAATTCTTACCCACGCCCAACTTGGCAGTATGGGCTACCTCAGACATCAGACATTAAAGACTAAAAGAAAAACAATGGCGTGGATGTTTTCTGCAGCAGGCATGATACATATAATTATTAACACATTTAGCAGTCAATAGAAACCAACTGATTGACAAGGGATAAGTTGTGGCCTGCCGAAGCTGAAAATGATGTGCAGTTTATGCTGCTACGAGTGCCAAATCTTCTGCTTGTAGAGCAGTGTTAGCCATCAATTCTGTAAGGTTATATTTTAAAACAACAATTCAACAACAAGGTTAACAAACTCATACATATGGTAACAATGTACTGATTGGCTGCTACCTTGGCTTGTTTCTTTCAGCCATGCGACGCACTGGGACTATGGCATCCTTGTTGCAGCATTCTTTGTGATTTGGATCTGACTTCTATTCAGAATTAACCTCATTTGTGCAAGAACACCCTAAGAAACAAAAGCAACATTGATTCAGAAGAGTTCGTGACTGTCATGATAATAACAACCTATTATCTAAGAATCGATTAAGACACAGCTGAGTTAAGAATGGATGCTCACCTGTTGAGACAGCGAAATCCTTTTCTCTAATCTCTATAATCTTATGGAGAATGATACCACTGAGTGTTTTCTTGGAACAGGAGCATGAATGCATCAAAGGGTCACCCCAATTTCCTTGTCTATAACAACCTACCTATACACAAAACCATCAATTCATGTCAGCGAGACATCTAAAAATTTAGAATGAGCATATTTTTGACAAGGGATAAATATTTCACAATTCATGGTGCAAATTATTACATCAAGTTATTTCAGAACCTAGGAGAGAACAAAGTTACAACCTGACATTCCGAACCTTAAAATATGTAGCATGAACACCTTTGAAATGATCGAGTTATCATGTCTCAGTCTAAGGTGGCAACATCTTCCGCCAATTCAATTACATATTCAACTGGATTACATTTAAGTTATCGATCTTTTGCCAATTAAGTCAATTATGCAGAAAGTTACACAACAAATAACTTTGGCATGTATATGTAAAGAAAATGTACCTTACTCATGCCCATGTCGTAGAATAGCATCCGGTAACTCATCCATAAATAACATCTCACACCCAAGGTGAAAGTATCTTCCCTGGCATGTTAAGTTCCTCAGATCCTCCTGAACAACATTCCTGATTGGAGAATGAGTTAGAATCAATGCAATTACATAGTTTGTGCCAGGTTTCATATGAGAGGCAACCGCTCAGGCACAATATAATCATCCCAGTCGTAGTCTATTTCATGGTCAGGATCAAGGGGCCCAAAGTACCATATCAAGAATGATTCATAATGCCTGCGAGTAATCAATTAAACTATCTTTAGAGACATAATATATCTAGTGGCCAAGTTAGGCATGACTAACAGACAACATCAGGCAACACTGGCATGTCAATATTCTGTGTAATAATTCTCAAAAAAAAATTAAGTTGACAACCTTCAGCTTGAAATGCTGAGAAATAAAGTAAGGAACACGCTTTCAAGAAACAATGATATAAAGGTGAGAATTATTACTTAAGTCACTATGCATGCATGAGTGCCAGCCATTGCTGCATTGGTGTTCTCTGAGTTGCCACAGCTGCATAAGGAGATGTCGGCTTCACAGGAAGCATAGTGCTACAACACAAGAAATCTGCTTTCTCTCCTATTCTTTTAAATTTTGTCTTTTTATCAAGTCACTGTACCATAATAACTCCAACCATGAACTAAAAGATAAATCATACATATATCAGAATCTTAAATCAAGAGAAAAGGAAACATCATAACCTGAAGTTCTTTTATGTATTTCTCGATGTTACCACCAATATCGTTGTCGACCATGAGGCTCCCAAGTTCTTTTATGTATAAAGGATTGAAACAAACCCGGAATGCCTCCTATTAAAGAACCGTAAGTCCATAACCTTGCAATAGAATAAAGCAGTAAATAGTTTGTCTGAAGTTGCGCAAAAGCAGCACTAATATCAGGAATGGGTATCGTACTAAGAGGTAGATCGGTACAAAATGGTATCAACTTAACATTGCAATATACATCATGGATTTAAGTTAGATATATACAACCCAATTTTTGTGCAACGATCAAGGAACAAGAAAAGGGATTTAAGTATTGAAAGAAGGATGTTCTGATGTGCATCACAAAGAAACAATTAACCACTATACGGATGACATGAATTTCAGAGTAAAAAATTGAGAGCACAATATACCACTTTGATGCATCTAGACGCAAAAGATTCTGAAAGAGACGTGCACAACCAGGTTTAGTCCTAGTCCAACCTAAATACTGAGCAAAACCAGATGCTTCAACCTTCATCAATCAAGAAAGGAAAATACCTTGTGGCTGATGACACGCTTGTCGCAGACGTTGTAGGTACCTTCAGGCTAGTGGAATCTCCTCCCAGCGCTCATGTCGGTGTCAGTGACGACGCACCGTTGCTGGGGGCTCAGACGATGGTGGAGGGCGACCGTGCTCCGTCGGGGGGGGGGGGGGAGGTCGGAGGTTGAAGGCGGCATCGGACGGACCAGCAAAGCCTGGGATAGGGGGAGCCGTGTCGTCCCTCATGCCACGCGAGGTCGACTGCCGCGTGGAGATGGCTCTGGTTCATGTTCTTGCAGACACTGCACCACGTGCGATCTAAAAAACAAATAAGGCAACACAAATTCAGATCCGAGCAGTTTTTGCCGTGGAAAAAAGATGGTGAGAGATCTGGGGCGGGAGGGGCGGGGGGGGGGGGAGCATGGCTCCTTCTCGCCATGGATGGATTGGTGGAGAAGCTGGGCAGCGGTGTGCCATGGTTGGACGAGGCCAAGGGGAGGATGAGGGCGCTGGACACAGAGGAATAGGGGTCGTGATCGTTGCCCTGGAGGCGGAGACGGCGCGTGACACAGAAGGGAGGAGGAATGCGGTAGTAGAAAGTTGGGCTTGGCCCATTTGGACGCGAGCAATGCACGATGAAGAACGGTGGACGACGAAAGGGTTTGACGTATTGTGGTCGCTGGGCAGAAAAAGGAACCTCTTCGTCCTTTTTAAGTAGTGTAGATGTAGAAGCCAATAGCAAAAATGGAAACGTCTAGCCATCTAGAGCACTGACTATGAATCAAATGCTAAAGAGATGTGTAGTCGTTACTTCATAAAAAATTCAAATAATTGCCTCCAAAATCATATCTCTCCATGGTAGTTCAGCCATGTCAATTCAGAAGGCTAGCTTGGCCCTTGAATGGGTACTGAGCAACCATCCACAGAAAGAAGTCAATGAACTGTATATTTCGTAATTGGAAAATACAATAGATTGGATTACTCAACTTCTGCACATGATATAGAGCCGCGGAGATGTTTACACATGAATTAATATGTGAAACTCAAGGCAGTCAGTCTCTCATCACCAGCTATGTAATATACAGATATGTTGGAGACCAAAGTTTGGCGTCGGAGATGCCATGCCAACATGCCACCGAATCACAAGGAGCAAGCGTCGATGTACATGGCTAATCTGTTCAACACCGCCACAATGGCAAAACTGGCCACTCGTTTTCTCCACTGCATGCACATTATTATTTTCCTTTCAACCTAATACATGATTTAAAAAGGGCAGCTATCACACATTATAAATTGTATCATAAGTGCTCAGGACACAATGTACCCAGAAGCTCATGCAACTATAGAGTACAAAGCACACACTAAATGCTTGACAACCTCTCATTTTCTCCATCAACATTTGCAACAATTTGGTTATATCATAAATTCCGAGCCATCGGGATACCTTAAAATTTTCGAGTCGAACGGCCCACCCCTTGGAGGAGCAGTACGCTCATGCCAGACTGCATGTGCAGGGCAGTGCCAACCTCGGTACGGGCAGGGTGGTGAAGTGGAGATAGCACGGAGACATGGAGGACAGTAGTGTCCTCACTATGGGCAGGGTGGTGACATGGGGGCAGTGCGGCAGCGGCGCTGGGGACGGTTTGTTGTCGTTGAAGATCTTGCCGCAACGCCGGGCTCGGGCGGCGGTGCTGGGGCGTGCATTTTTGGGAGAAAATGGGATTGGGGTGGGGACTCTGATTTGTGATCGGCGTTGTCTGTTCCACAGTGTTTTAGGGCTAATGACGGGAGGTCTGCGAACCCCTATGACGAAAGTAGAACGATGACGGTTGTGGCGATCAAGGGTTTGATTACCGCTCGGGAAATCCGGTTCCCAGGCGGTAACCGGATATCCCGACCACCCCCGGGAAATGGTCTAACCGGGTAAAAAAATCCGACTTTTGGACTTTTGTGAAAATTTCGAATTTTAGCTAATATCCTATATAAATGGCCATACATAGGAATTTAAATTCAAATTTTGGTTTTTGAATTCGTCCGGCAACCAGCCGGGATTTCTCGGTTACCGGTAACCGGTAATCCTGAGCTCCCTTGGGATTTTTTTCCCATTCGGGAGCCAAAACCTTGGTGGCGATCAATCCTTTGCTGCAAATAAAATTGTGACCGATCTGGAAAGATTTGTGATTGTTTCCTTAAAGCTAGACTTGATTGATGCTAGACGTTATTTTTTGGTACCAGGACGTGCCTATTTCCTTGATTGTAGCGATTGGGTTGATACACAATAAATCCATTTCAATTTTTTTCTAAACGGTGTGGGAGATGTTTGATGATGCTTTTAAGTGTGATCAACTGATGGGATTTGCCCAATGTTTGATGTCAAAGTGCACACCATCCCCAACTCCAATATAATAGTAAAAAAAATAGTAAAGATATCCTATATTAATGGCCATACATAGGAATTTAAATTCAAATTTGGGTTTTTAATTCGTCCGGTAACCGGCCGGGATTTCTCGGTTACCGCGGTAACCGGTAATCCTGATCCCCCTTGGAATTTTTTTTCCATTCGGGAGCCAAAACCTTGGTGGTGATCGATCCTTTGCTGCAAATAAAATTGTGAGCGATCTTGAAAGATTTGTGATTGTTTCCTTAAAGCTAGACTTGATTGATGCTAGACGTTAATTTTTGGTACCAAGACGTGCCTATTTCCTTGATTGTAGCGATTGGGTTGATACACAATAAATCCATTAAATTTTTTTTCTAAACGGTGTGGGAGATGTTTGATGATGCTCTTAAGTGTGATCAACTACTGGGATTTTCCCAATGTTTGATGTCAAAGTGCACACCATCCTCAACTACAATATAATAGTAAAAAAATAGTAAAGATATCCTATATAAATGGCCATACATAGGAATTTAAATTCAAATTTGGGTTTTTTAATTCGTCCGGTAACCGGCCGGGATTTCTCGGTTACCGCGGTAACCGGTAATCCTGATCCCCCTTGGGATTTTTTTTTCCATTCGGGAGCCAAAACCTTGGTGGCGATCGATCCTTTGCTGGAAATAAAATTGTGAGCGATTTGGAAAGAATTGTGATTGTTTCCTTAAAGCTAGACTTAATTGATGCTAGACGTTAATTTTTGGTACCAGGACGTGCCTATTTCTTTGATTGTAGCGATTAGGCTGATACACAATAAATCCATTTCAATTTTTTTCTAAACGGTGTGGGAGATGTTTGATGATGCTCTTAAGTGTGATCAACTGCTGGGATTTTCCCAATGTTTTGATGTCAAAGTGCACACCATCCCCAACTCCAATATAATAGTAAAAAAATAGTAAAGATATCCTATATTAATGGCCATACATAGGAATTTAAATTCAAATTTGAGTTTTTTAATTCGTCCGGTAACCGGCCGGGATTTCTCGGTTACCGCGGTAACCGGTAATCTTGATCCCCCTTGGGATTTTTTTTCCATTCGGGAGCCAAAACTTTGGTGGCGATCGATCCTTTGCTGCAGATAAAATTGTGAGCGATTTGGAAAGAATTGTGATTGTTTCCTTAAAGCTAGACTTGATTGATGCTAGACGTTAATTTTTTGTACCAGGACGTGCCTATTTCTTTGATTGTAGCGATTAGGCTGATACACAATAAATGCATTTCAATTTTTTTTTCTAAACGGCGTGGGAGATGTTTGATGATGCTCTTAAGTGTGATCAACGGCTGGGATTTTCCCAATATTTGATGTCAAAGTGCACACCATCCCCAACTCCAATATAATAGTAAAGATACTAACAGAAGAAGAGAACAAGCCCACTTGCAATGTAACACCTTCGATAGACGGATTTTTTAAAACGGATTTTCACTTTGTAACTATATATTATCCTCAAGCTAACATATATTGGTGAACTAAGCATTATAGTCCCATCAGCAAATTATTTTAGTTACTTCATATTTGCTTGGAGCTTAAAAGGGTAATTTCCTATTATGAATCAATATATTTCTCTCGAGTTTTTCTTCTTAATGTCATAAAAAAGTAAAAAAATCGATGTGAAACCATCTATGAAATGAGTGCCGTTGGCAACTAAAGAAGGTGACGAGGTGATGATTACAATGTAGAGACAATGCAACTGCACAAATCTGGCGAGATGCACTCGTTGAGTTACTGGTCTTTGCTTCCATAGATGCACACAACTATTTTTTTTTGAACGGGAATGGCCATGAAGGATCTAGATGTGATGCGTTAAGTCAAGGCAGTGATACAAGTTACAAGAAGGGCCCTAGAAAAAGTGGCAATTGCAACATGATCCTAGAAAAAACATAAAGAGGACCCCAGAAAGATTTCTATTGAAGCAATCAAGTCCATCTGCCTCACCACCTACGACTAGGATGGATGACTGCGAAGGCCACCGTCTCTATCACCGGGGACGAAATCTGGCACTGAATCTAGCCGAGGCAAAAGGCCGCCACCTAGAAACTAGACTACTACTACTAGGTCTACAGATCCTATGTACACCGGCGTCTATCCCAGTCCAACCCCGGACAGTCATTCCGGCGGAGAGGCCATCGGATTGGCCCGGACCGCGGCGGTGGAAGAGGGGATAGGGTAAATGAGCGTCCAACTAGTATGTTTATTGAAAAAAAAAATAGAATAGTATCATGACATCTCATGGGTCCCGACCCATGAGATATGGGCCGGCGGTCCTAGTCCGCTGGCTGAAAACACAAGCGCCCGTCGTGTGGGCGTGTGGATAATCCATCCATCCTCTCCCGCATCCGATAGCGGCAGCAGCCGGCAGCAGCCAAAACCCCCTCCTCCCCCCTCCCCTCTCTGCTGCATCCATGGCTTCTCTCCTCCGCCCCGCCGCCGCCCTCGCGCCCCCGCCTTCGTCTGCCCGGGAGCCGCGCCGCCCATGCGCCGCATCCTTCGCCTGCTGCCGCCGCCCGCCGGCGGCGGGCCCTCTACGCGCGCCGCTCCGGCGACTGGAGGCCGACGAAGCCGCGCGCTCAGCGAGACAGGTGAGAGGTTGCGTCCCCACTCACCCCCCCGGGTGCTCCATCTGTAGCTACTACTATAGTTAGATTGGTATGCAGTAAATTTTCATCATGAAGATGCATTAGATTCCAGATGACATATCGTCTCTAAAGAAAATTAGATACCTCGGTCGGATTTTGAGAACGCAGATTGTTCGTTCAGGATTTAAAAAAAAAACACAAATTTGCTTGCTTCCGTCCTGTACCTCGCCAGCAAAGTGATTATAAGCTGTCCTGTATTAACATCTGCGATGCTGGCAAAGTCATTTCCCGTTGTATAGTTGTTTGCTGTGTAATTCAAGATCTCGTTTTTCTAAAAGCTTGACGGCTTTAGATGCGCATAACTTTTGAGGACGGGTGGTTGGGTGTGAACTGTAAAGTGGAATGCTTCTCTTTTCTGTTCTTCTATGCCTAGGTAAGCAGTTGCTGCTACTCTGTACATGCGATTGTTATTCTGGAGTGGACTTGGTAGGAATCTTGAAACCGTCAACTGCAATACTATTTGCTTTTGAGTTGTTTTATGTCCTATTGAGCAGGTGTTGTTATATGCTATTGTGTGTTTTATTCGAGTGGCTTGGGTAGGAATCGTGAAACTGCTGCTATATGCTATAATGACCTGAATATGAATCTTCGAGTGGTTCAGTCCCGACCTAAGTAGGAACGGATGCATTTTGGACGTGCCTGCCACTTTCCTTTGTTCCATGTCTGGCAATTCCAACCATTGTGCAAGAGTGTCCACCGTAGATATTGTTCTTTGACGTCAGAATGCTGTAATGTATTTGGTTTTCACTAATGATTTACTGCCAGGGGCTGTTTTTATTGTGCTCGTATAGTTTCTCTGCCGATACATGAGAAGGGATGGGCATGAAGGCGATGGGAGGAGTCAAGCACGAGATGAAGCTGTTATGTTTGGGCCAGATGACGATGATGGTCCAAAGATCCCTACTCAGGTCGAGACTCTTGTTAGAGGAACTGCAACAGTTGATGCTCCAGAATACAAGCCACTTCCAGATCTGGATTACCTTCAGGTGCCTTTTGCTTACTACTTCCATTTTACTTGAAATTTGAAATTTTCTCCCCATTAGTCAACTCTGTTTGTGCCTGCCTTACTGAAGATCTTAAAACTCACATTCAGTAGATAAATAAGACGTGATGAGTTCTAGAATTTGTTTGGAGCCACCAATTTTTCTATCAACATTGGACTTGTATGAATTGATTTATCTCATTTAATTGGTTGTGATACAGGAGTTGCTGGCTATTCAGCAGCAAGGACCCCGATCAATAGGTTTCTTTGGTACCCGCAACATGGGGTATATGCATCAACAACTTATTGAGATCCTGAGTTATGCTATGGTCATAACAGTATGTCACTGAACTATATGCTATCATTGTTCATTGGATCTTTGATTCCCCCAAACCTCTAGTTAATGATTATATGTTGATTGCAGAAAAATCATATATTCACATCTGGTGCTTCTGGGACTAATGCAGCTGTTATTAGGGGTGCTTTGAGAGCTGAAAAGCCAGAGTTGCTCACTGTAATTTTGCCTCAAAGTCTAAAGAAGCAACCTCCTGAAAGCCAAGAGCTATTATCTAAAGTAAGAATTTATAATGTTTCAATTATGTATTGCTCATTTCTAGTTCATTTTTGTCCCAAAATTTTACTGAAATCCCTTAATACCCCAGCTTTCGTATTGTAATAGTTTCCTGTTCTTGCCATTTTGTGATTGTGTGTTGTTAGACTGTTTGTCAAAATCTCAAACAAAATTATGGCAATTTCACATTAAATTGAATAACATGACGTTGTGAGGTGAACCCTTCAATAAAGCTGTGATTGAACTGTGTTTATTGGATCTATATCATGGTCATAAGATGAAAATCATCACAGATTGATTGGATGACTTGCATTGACTTGTGAGTTTGTAAGCTCCCATTATTAGAGAACTTATCACCTGATACGCATGCATTTATCTTATTCTCACTTCAGACCTTGGATTTTTAATCTTGAACATACAATAGAAGCCCACTAGGAGGAAAAGCATGCCCTGCGCTTTCCTCCTTTACCTTGTTACCTGCACCATATCCCCTCTCCAAACTCCTCTTTTCCAGGGTCGATATAGGGGTGTCTGCATCCATTTCTTGTTAGGCACTGACGAGAGGGGAGGTATCTTGCCCTGTACAGTAGTAGAGTTCTATGCTATATAACTTTTCCTCCCAGTAGTGGTGATCCACTTTCAATTTTTACGCACTGGAGTTTATCATGGCTGTGTTAGAGCATCTCCACTCGTTGGCGCTCCCCACGCCCAAATCCGGCGAAATTTTCCTCCGGATTGGAGGAAAATTTGGCCTGGGGAGCGCCGAAGTTCCAGCCGTCCCCCCGGCAGGACACCCCCAACTTCGGCCATTTGACATATTTCAAACAAATTCGACATAAAATTTAACAAGTCCGGCAAACAAGATTCAGAAAATTGCTGAAACAAATTCGGCGAAAATATAGGCAGGCAGGCAGGCAGATAGGCCGTCGTCGAAAGACGGCGGAATATAGGCAGGTGGGAAGGAGGGACGGCGGAATCTGGGCAACAAGCCGGCGGGGTGGTGCCGGCGGCGAGAGAGATACGAGGGGTGGGGGGATTTTGAGCGAGGTGGTGGTGGGGTTCGTGTGTCCAGTCGCCGACAGATCGGGCCCTTCCCCGCTTTTCACTCGTCCGGACTCCCCGATAGCTCCCCGGGGGACCGGGGATGGCGTGGGCTCGCCGGATGGATGAAGGGCCAAATCCGGACGAAACGAGGAACCGGGGGCGCGACTGGGCCGAATTTCGCCGTCCGGATGGGAAAAACGTCGCTCGGGGGACTCGTCGGGGAGACGAGTGGAGATGCTCTTACGTCCTGCTGCTAAGGATCTTCGACAGCCAGATATGGATGAGCTCCTGGTTCTGCTGCTCCCTATCTTCCCTGCTCACTGAAGCCAACCAGCATGGTTAAAGTATCTCAATGTCTTGTCCATGGTGGTAAAGGGTGCCATCTTTGGCCATTTGCTTGTAACCCTTGCAGTTGCTCATGCAAACAGCATTGGGGGCCTCAGCTGCAATAGAGCAACTTTACCTCAGCTCATGCAAACACTGCTATGCTGGATACATTTGGCATCATCATCTTTACCACCAGTGATATATCATGTTTTACTTCCCCATGGACCAGTCTGTGACATTTCCATTTCAGGGTCCTTTGGTGTCTTGTGCTGAAATTTTTGTAATGAGTCCAGGCAGGCTCTAGAGATCTAAATCCTTCTAAGACCATCTTTCCTTTAAAAGGGAAAAAAGCAAACATACGGGCAATATAATTAGAACTGCAGAACTAAATTCAGGGATTAGGCATTAGTAGGACTCTGGTAGTATCCTAGGATTTTTTATCGCTTCATATACCTTTACTGTAACATGCATTAGTTCCAACAAAGTGCCTCACAGAAGTTATTTGTGTCTTGTCTTGCTTTAGCTTGGAAACTTGATGCTCTGTTTTCATATGGTATGTTTCAGTGATATTCTGTAATTTTTACAGGTACAGAACTTGATTGAAAAGCCTCACTATGACCATCTACCACTAATAGAGGCTAGCAGGTTTGGTAGCTTTCCATTCCAATTGCTTCCAGCTCTAGTGCTTGACTATCCTATTGTTTAGCTTCGGGTTCACTTTCTGGTCTTGTTTTTATGCCATTACATCATAAGAAAAAACTCTTGATATTTTCAGGTTATGCAACATGGACATCATCTCAAAGGTCCAACAGGTGATATGTTTTGCATTCCATGACAGTAGGCTGCTGATGGAGACCTGCCAGGAGGCAAAGAACATGCGGAAGATCGTAACGCTCTTCTACTTGGATTAGCTAGCACCTCAGGGATCTTGTCCGCTTTTTGTCCGTAGGCTGGTGAATGGGAGGCTATTTGGTTTAGTCATTGATGTATACTCTAAGGCTCTGGGGTAGGTTCAGGTTCGGGGCATAACAGTGCGTCTTCATTCGAAGAAAGTCATTTGGCCCATTATTCAAATTCCTTGGTAGAAATCAAAATAAAGCTTGTCGATATGTCTAGTCCGTCAGTAAAGAGATTAACTGGAGTTCCTATTATTGGTACTGTAATTCATTCGGAGTATAGTCTTAGAGCATCTCCAGTCGCGTCCCCCAAACCGTCCCCCAAACCGCGCCGGATTGAGCGTTTGGGGGACGTGTTTCGTTCGTGCCGCGTTTGGGGGACGTCGCTCCCCAGTCGCGTCCCCCAAACAAAATTTCGCAAATTTTAAACTTGACTAGATTCGATTAGATTCGTCCAAACTTACATAGATTCGAACGAAATTTGACTAACTTTAAAACTAAACCTAATCTAGAACCACTTGCGGCGGCCGGAGGCGTCGTAGTACTGCCGGAAGTTGTACATCTCGTCGGTGACGACCTCCTGCTTGACGCGCTCGTCGACGGGCTCGTCCACGGGCTCGTCCTTCACCAAGCCGCTTGGTCCTGCCTCGCCGTCGTCGGTGAGGTCCACCAGCGGCTTGCCGGAGTCGCGGATGGACATGGCGATCGCCGCGTCCAGGTCGCCCCTCCAGGCGTCCTTGTCGCTGTTCCAGCTGTTGGGCCCGCCGATGAGCCCGTCGGTGCTGTGCAGCTCGACGTCGTACTTGGCCTTGAAGTACGTCGTCCACCAGTCGTCGTTGTCCTTGGCCGCCCATGTCGGATCCGCCCGCTCCTCGGCGGTGAGTTGAGCCCGACGGGCCTTGATGGCGTCCCGCCATTGCTGCGTGTCTGGCTTCGGCGGCGGCGGGATGCCAATGCCGTTCACGGCCATCTTCCGGCCCGCCGGCCGCTGGCAGCCCGCACGTCCGGCGGGACGGATACCGGGCGTGGTACAGCGCCCACGCCTCCGCCACGGTGAGGCCGCCGCGGCCGAGGCCGTTCGCCGCGGCGATCTTGCGGGAGGACGACATTTTTTGAGCGGCGAGGAGAGGATCCGGGAAGGAGGCGGCGGCGGCGAGAAGGATTATGATGAGCGGCGATAACCGGAGGGCGTCTTAAAACAGCGGCGGCGGCAGGTGGTTGCACGCAACAACTTCCGGCGCGGACGGCCACGCGGCCATGCACGACGAGACAGCGTCCCTGCGTCGCTCGGGAAAACAGGGACGCCATTAACGTCGCTTGACCAAAGGTAGGCGACGGGGTTTTAGCCTTCCGTGCCGCGCGACGCGTCGGCCCCGCCACTCCCCGCCTCACTTTCGTTGTGTCCCGGCGTCCCGGAGCGTCCCTTGTGGGGCGGAGACGGGCTCGAGGCGCCGGACACCGTATCGGGCCGCGCCGGACAAAAAAGGGCTTTGAGGGACGCGGCTGGAACGCTTTTTTTGTCCGGCGCGCCCCAAATCGCTTTGGGGGACGGTTTGGGGGACGCGACTGGAGATGCTCTTATAAAAACTGTTTACAAAGGCAGAGTCGAAGTGGGTTCGTGACTGCTTCAACAATGTCACAGTTCGATGGTGGCTAAATCGTTCAGAGATATGCACAGTGCAAGCAAAACCAATCCTTTTACATGTGAACAGTATGTCTTGTCTGTGAAAGATTACAATGGTTCAAGCACGCTTTGATCCAAAAAGTGACCAAAGCTGTGCTTAAGAAGGAAAAGGTGTCGCTACCATAGCATAAACCCTTTTCTTTTTTTAGCTGTACTAACAAGCCCATATACATCACTTTAATTTACACCGTTTCATATGGATGAACTAATGAAGCAGCAAACCCTTGTGCTGAGAAAACCTAAAATGCAGAGGCACTAAAACATCCTCTGGAACTCCCTATGTATAGTCAGCACTGAGACTGTCAAAACCAGCTGAAGGCCGGTCAGCCGTTGCAACCTGCAGAGCAGCAGCAGGTTAGACTATGTACACGGCCTCGTCGGGGTCCTCGCTGCCGATGAGCACCAGCCCCTCGACGAGCACAGGGAACATGAACCTCGCCGGCTGGCATCCGGTGGCCACCACACCCTCTGGCGCATCGACGACGTCGAAGGCGTGGTGCTTCTTCAGCACGCCGATCACGCTCGCCGTGTCCCCCTCCCTGATGAACCTGCCAGGATGAAAATTATTTGCTCGGTTCAGGAGGTAGCACTGCAAGCAGTGTGAGCTGGTGCGCTGGAGTACTTGTCCTGCTTACCCTTCTTCCACGCGCATGGCGCCGTCGCAGGACACGCCGTGGCTCTCCGCCCAGCTCGTCAGGCTAAGCGACGCACCCTTCTTGTCGCCGTCGAAGCTGACCGTTCTGCGCTTGATCATCCAGGTGATCTTGGCGCCTTCCCCGGCGCGCACGTAGAACCTCCTCCCGGAGTTCCTGTCAGAGATGTAGAAACTTGTCGAACACGCCTGCCAGGTGAGAAGACATCACATTAGCACCATGGACATGTGATGTTAAATGATGCCACCTCGGTACATAAGACAATCGATAGGGAATGAAGTTATAAATGCCCATCTTTCTTGGTTCGGAATACAATCCAGTTGACAACAAACAATTGCCTGATGGAGAAGTTAGAGGAAAGGCAAGGAGTGTAAACCACGTACGAGCGAGCCCAGAAAGCGAAATGTTTTGCAGCGCATAACACTCAAACAGTTCCCCTAGGGAGGCTCAAGCTGTCAAGCATCAGATCAAGGAGACTGCCTATGCAGGATACTTGTCAAAGCCTGACAAGAACCAGCAACGAGTTCCTATCAACAAAGCTCCCGCAGAGCTTGCGTTTTGCCTAGCAAGTCTACCCAGTCGAGCACTCAACTCTCATCAACCAGCTTTCAACGACCCAATCCCTTATAATCGACGCTTCGAGTACTGTGATAAACTGATTTCAGGGTTTGAACTTCAGCATTCCCTGATGTTTGGAATGCTGTAATCTTGCACACACGTTCAAAATTCAGAGATGTTGTAGGAGAGGAGGGTAGAGTCGGACTCACCTCGGAGTGTCTGAGCTGCCACCGGGAGCAGCAGCAGCCCCATGCCCAACCACGGCGCCCGTACACCCGGACCGACGTGAAGACGCACCGGGCGGCGTCGTGGAAGCAGGCTCCCACGGGGATTCTGCCGCAGGTGACTTGCTGCAGAGCAACGACAGGGGTGACCTTGTTACGTCAGAAACTTCAGTAACCACAGTGTAATATTCAGCTCTTTTTTTGGGGGGGCAATTATCTCTTCCTAAATGTTAAGTGAAGTGTCTAAGAATCCTCCTTGCGTAATGTAATTAGCGAAGCACTGGCTTGGCGCAGCAAAAGTGGTCTGGTAGCTTGCCTTCCATGCACATGGAAGCCAAACCATTGACCCCCACATGTTGCTTAAACCCGTTTTGATATTCTCTGACGCTTAGCAAATGCAAGCAAAGCACCGGTTTGGACCGCCGGATTAAGGTTGGTATATGCATGGCGTGCTAATTGACCTAAGCTGCAAGTGACGCTTCTGATGTTTGAATTGTGGCACGTCCGAGCTACATACCTATGATGCAAGCAATTGAATTGACAAAGCCATTAAGATTATTTGCAAGTACTGAAGAAAGCTCATCAGATTAACTAGCAATTGATCAAGCACTAGTATGCTGAATGAAATTATGCATGTAAGCAACGCGCGCGGCTAGCTCACCCCGGTGATCTTGACGAGCTCGCCGATGGGCATGTCGGCCTGGTCGAACACCGTGTCGGGGGACCGCCGGAAGAACCTCTCCGCCTCGGCCGCGCACCGCGCCACGTTCCAGGAGAGCACGGCCGCGGCGACCGCCACGGCGCCGCCCGCGCCCGCGAGCCCCTCCCACCGGCGCCACGACACGAGGAAGAACACCCCGGCGCCGAGACCGGCCACGGCGGCCACGGCCACGAGCACGTAGCACGCGAGCGGGACCCCGAGCCTGGTGCGCCCGCGCGCCACGACGGGGGCCGCGGCTGCCTCCTCGGCGGCCGCGCGCATCCTGCTGGGCTTCCTCCACGACGACCCGGCCGCGCGCGCGGGGGACGGCGCGTGGGGCGGCGACGGGCCCACGAGGAGCCCCGAGTGCGAGAGCTGCGACAGCGCCGGCGACGGCGGGGGGCGGAGCGGCGCCGGCGGGGGTGGCAGCGGGCCGGAGCTGCGGCGCGAGGAGGAGGCCGGGGACGGCGCAGCCGAGGAGGAGACGTCGAACATGCGGCCCAGCTCGCCGGACCGCGACACGTCCCCGCCGGTGTAGGGCGGGGTGGCCACCGACCCCGACGACAGCCGCTCCCGCTTCCTGTCCGGCGCCCGGCCGGACACGTACATGCCGCTCCCTATCTGGTGCATCGATCCCCCCTGCTCCGGCGCTCCCCCTGCCTCTGTCTACCCCCGATCGACGTGAGCAAAAGCGATCGAGCTGGCTCGAGAAGTGGTAACGGCACGAAGAAGACGACGACGGCGACGGCGTGATGTGAGGGCGAAGGCGAAGGCTGCCGCTGCTGCTTTAGCTCGCAAGGTGGTGTCGTGATCGGCCGGGCTTATCGAGAACAGGGCATAGGAATGCACTGGGCGCTAAGTTTTATTCGACCTGCGCTGCGAGCGTGTTGTTGCGTGGTCGCGAATTAAGTCGAGGTCGGACACGATCGGCACGAGCAAAAGCTGTTAACCAGTACTCGTAGCATGCACAAGTTTGGATTGGGCTTAGTGCTGGCTTGCTTTGCATCTGATTTGATTTGAGAAGAGCTAATGGAGTGTGAGCGAGTAATACGGCCGGAAGGTGGCGGCGGAAATGAGGGACCACGCGCTCCTTTTCGCCGGCGATACGGGTGTACGTGGCGGTAGGCGAGGCAGGGGATACGCAGACGGGACATGATATTATTCTCCGAACGGATTTGCTTTATACATCAGTCGACTGATTTTGATTTGTACGACAAGTCGACTGATTATTCCTGAGATATCAGTCGGTTCCTACCTGCTATATATATGTTCTACTATCACATTTCGCCATCAGTACAACAAAATATAAAGTAGTACAAATTATAAATAGGTCTTTGTGCCACCTAGCGACGACTACAAACATTCGAACGAGCCGAATGCGGGCCGCCGTCCTCGCTTCTTCCTCATTGGAGCCGAGCAAAACTTATCGTAGTAGGGCTTGTTGTAGTACACATGCGGAAAGTCATCGGGCTAAGGCCCCAAAGAACTAGTGCACTAGAGTGGAAGCCATTGCCGATGAAGAGAAGCGTAGATCAGAAGAAACACGGACCAAATCCAGCAAGATCCGTCAGAGACAAACCTTCACACGCCATGCAGCAACGAACGGAGGCTAGATGATGAGAACTTTATTTCATCTTCAGGGTGTCGCCACCACCACGCCTTAGTGAGTAGGGTACAAACCATAACCAGACTAATGAAAATAATAATAAAATGGAGCCCTCCCACCGACAAGGACTAGGATCCACCACACCCCCATCGCCTTAAGGCCACAAGAGCCGAGGCAGACCGGTGCTTCCGACACCGACAAGAGGCAGAGAAACCCTAATCGCCTCTCTCTATCCCCCCTCTCTTAGGATTAAAATTAATGGACCATATTTTTTTAAACCTATGTGGTTTAACATGGTGACTAAAAAAACAAACTTATATTATGATTTTATTAGATATTAGATAGATGGATTTTTTAGAAACTAGCTTGTATTAAATTAAACCATAAGAGTCTGATTACAATCACGCTCGAGTCTACCCACATAGGGGGGAAGCTGGCTCGATTAAAACAACCCATACTCAGAATGTCTCAGTTTAGCCAATTCACATACAACAGAATTGTTGACACCATTAAATTTAGAAATCTAATAAACTAGGACAAAGGTGAGCCCATGTCTTTGAACCATGGCTGACTTGTTTGAACTTCTATTTTTAAAAATCTTGGCCACATCAGTGCAGTCATTCTCGAAAATTACAGGGGGTTAACACAAATCAGGATGGCTTTAATATTGTTTAGACCGGTGAAGCCTTCCACCATTTTAGCAGATGTCCAGTAGTAAGGGCGACTTCTTTTGGGCTTATAGCACTGCTTCTAGGTGCCAAATCATTGAAGCCCAAAAGAACTCTCTAGCTTATGCCTAGCTTATTCTGACCGAGAAGCAAGCGTCCAGTGCAATTCGAGAATCTGGCCGATACCAGTTTCCCGAGCTTCTGGCTGGGCAAACCGAACCGGTACATCAAACTGCCCCTCAAGTTCAGTCCATTTTACAGCAAATGCCACTCCGTAGCAGTTGCCGGTCACCGAAAGTCAAAGAGAAAAAAAAGAAAAACAGAAAACTGACCGCACCTCTTCTCCCACATCGGACACCTTCTCTCTCTCTCCCCCGAAACGAATCGCCGCCGCCGCTCCACCACTGTCTTCTCCGCCGTCGCAACCGCCGTTCGCAGCCGGCCCCGCCCCTCGCCGCTATCGATCCCTCCCCAAAGGTACTCGCGGCCGGCTCTCCGAGCACATCATGGACCGGCGCCGCTGCAAAGGAAATTCGTCGATCCGCCGCCGCCGTCGCCCGTGGCAGTCGCCCTCTCCCGTCGCAACCGCCCTCGCCCCTCGGCGCTCCTGGCACTTGCCACTCCCGCCCCCGCGACTGGACGCCAACACGGTACACGGACCGGCGATGCGGCCCTTGGCGTGTCACCACCAGTTGATAGCTCCGCCATTAGTTGACTCGTTTTTTTTTCCGGAATAGATGACTTGGTTCTAGGCATGACACCATATGCATTGCTCGATTCGTTCCTGAATGTCGTTTGATGTGCCAAATGTCGTTTGTGGGAACACGGACACATAGGTCTTGATACACCCTTTTAGAGATTCGTCAAGCGGTGTCAATTGTGTTCTATATCTTGGACAACCTGAAAAAATACTAGGATAACACCCCTACTTCTTCTTGTCTGGTCGGTATTGCTTGGATATGTGGATGAACAAAGTGATTGCAGAGAGAAAATTCTCTCGCGGAGTTTCCTAAGCAAAAGATGTCTTCCTTTGTTTCTAGCTCTCATGCTCCCCTCCCTCCCTATCACAAGCTAAGGTCCTCCTTTTTTACTCTAAGGTGTCCTCCCTACACTCTTTGGGCCTAGGCTCGGCGCAACACGGTCTTGCCCCATCACTCTCGGTCCATGCCATAAAGTGGTCAAGGCTAAGTCACTGCTGACGCATCCCTTCACGGCACAGAGAAGATATCGTCATGGTTGACGTTTCCTTCCTAAAAAAAGGGGGTTCACGGTTCCTTCACAGGTTCCCTTGCGGTGGTCACAAGGATCCTCACGCGGGCTCCGTGTTTGGTCGGGCCTTTCTCCACAGGACACATAATTGGTTCGGAGAACCCTGGTTTCCCTGGTGATGACATAGAGTTTCAATCTATTATTTCCTATGCTTTTGCAGTTTTGACATACACCACTTCATGTTTTATTAAATGTCCAACATGTTTACTTGTATGTTGGAACAATATTCCCATTCGATCTTCTTTTATTTTGGATGTTGTCTTCTATAGGTAGTGGGGCGAGTGCGCACAGGGAGGGGGGTGGGGTGATTCATCATATACATGCGATGTACTTCGTTTCCATAATTTCAAAGTTGAAACGGGTATACTTGTATTGTGTTACAAAGTTAATTGCCAAATCTGACCCAAATGTTGTCATTGCCAACTACCCTCGCAGTGTAGAGAACTAGTTCTAAATGTCTGAAGTCAAATTTAGCATCGGAGCATCTACTTACTCCGGATTACAGTTTTTCTTGTTTTGGAACTACATCTACCATGTATGAACAATTTAGCCGAAAAGCAAATATGAAACCACTTTTGGCTACACACTGTGGGTGCTGTTACATCCAGGTTCCAAAAGGTCGGGTTTTAATTAATATTTTGCAACATGATCTATCTACTTCGTATAGGCAAGTTTATTTTAGTCTACATTTTGTACAAACACCAAAGCCGTGTTTCCAGAATATATCTACTTCCTATAGCCAAATTTATTTTATTCTATATTTTGTACAACCATCGAAACCGTCAAGTTTTTACCACATTATGTGCATGGTTGCATAAGAATTTATATGACATTTCAGAATATGTATTTCACATATCATATTTTGCATGGCATATACGCATGCCACTTTGTTTGCTGCAAAAGGTTATGTTTCAACCGCGCAGAGTATTTTCTACTTATTTGGCAATAATATACTTGTGTGTAGAAATTAATTACTAAATAACCGTGAAAAAATTAACTGACTTTCATTATCCTAATGTCACCGACTCGGACACTACAATCAATCATTTTCATGGATAATAGCTTAGTTTTTCTATTATTTTCTTTGTTTGTAGAGGAGGGACGGAGGGGCGAAGTTTATATTTTTACATATAAGTTCTCTGATGCTATGATTTATTAAGAGAAGAGAATACTCCCGCGAATAAAAGGGTACAACTTATTTGCACACTGTACAAAGGAAGAGAACGGGGTTATATAAAAAACGAGAGGACTCCAACCAACATTATTCTTCATTTTGTTTGGAGGAACGCAACATTCTTCGCTGTGGTATATATATACATGTGGCTCATGGGAACCATTGCCAGCACACAGCCCTCGAATGTTCCTAAATAGTATCTGCATCCAGTATTTGTGGTAACGTTAATGCTGTTATTACCTAAAAGTATATCTGCATCCAGTGTTTGTAACGATAGGCTGTGATTACATCTTCCCTCTTTCATTTTCCATGAGACATCGATGGTTAAGCACTAGCTAGCGTGCTGCCACAGTCGTAGGCACAAATCGATGGAGAGCGCCACTCCCGTATTCTTCTGCACAAGTGTCAAGTGGTGCATACGAGATAATCAAGCATTAGCGGCAAATCAATCTGCACAAGTGTCAACCTTTGCTCTCTTCCCGGCCGTCCTCAGGCGCGACGTCGGGGCGGCCGGCGGCAGCTGCCGACGCTCCGAGAGGCGGGACACGTGGGAGCCCCAGGATGCCCCGATCAGCTCGGTCAGGAGACGGGGCTGGGCTGTCGGCCTGTGCAGTGGGAACGTACGTGGGCCTGGCCTCGTGACGCCAGTTTTTGTTCTTCTTCGATCGTTTTCGGCTGTCGCAGGTGCCTGTGGCCTGTGGGGCCGCTTTTCTTTGTTCGTGGTGGCTGACTCTGAAACTCTGAATCTGATACCAAGCAGCATATATTTTCGTCGGAAAATTACTTTTGTCAACTTCACCCGCCCTGTGTCACTATATTCTCTGTTTGTGCCTTGTGTTTTTAAGAGCATCTCCACCGGCGCCCCCGATAGCGACCCCGATAATGATTTGGGGGCTGGAAGCGAAAATGGGCTTCGCACCGGCGCGTCCTAAACGGCGCCGGCGATTTTTCGAGCCCAATAGAAGCGTCGGCAACCCCGTGCTGGCCCCTTCGACAAGGGCGCGAATCGGGCGCGTCGGCGCCTCGCGAGGCTGAAAATTTTGGACGTGGGAGCCACCTGTCAGCCACACAATGACAAAATATACATCTTCTCCCCAAAACCCCGTCCCCTCCGCTGCTCATTTTTCCCGCCAGCCGCTCATTTCTCCCATCCAGCCTCCAACCCGAAAAACCCTCGCCGCCGCGCCATGCCACCGAAGAGAAAGGCTACGGTGAAGGCAGCGAAGCCGCCGAAGAAGGCACCGCCGAAGACGCGCACCGTCGCGCCGAAGGAGAAGCCGGCGACCATGTCGCAGGAGGAGTGGGACAAGGAGATGGAAAGCCGCTCCTTAATCACGGCCGACTGTAGGAGGCGCCGCATCGCCGCCCTCGACGCAAAGAAAGCGGCGGCCTCTGCGGAAGCGTGCCTGAGCTTGGGCGACGACCTCAACAGCATCTCGAGCTCCCGTCGTCGCCGGGTTACTACGCGGGGTACACCGCGGACGGGCCATCGATCTCGCAGATGCGGCTGTCGCAGATGGACGGCCGCGCCCGCTACTCCCCCGAGTACGGGGACAGCGACATGATCGTCGACAACAACGCGCCGTTCTCACCGAATTCAGCGGCTCGGGGCAGCGGCGCCTTCCGCTTCCCTGACCTGAACTCGTCGCCTGACCTGCGCCGCACCGAGGGCCACGTGATAGACGGCACCGGCCTTCCCCGCCACCTCTTCGCCGACGACGGAAGGCACACCCACCAGGTGTTCGGCAGCGCATCCGGTGTGTCCATGGGCGAGGACGAGGTGCGTTTCCTTACTTTTTATGTGTTGTGTGCATCGTAGACACCGGAGGCAACTGAAAGTTTGTAACTTTATGCGTAGATTGCCGGCGAGGAGGAGATCCTTAACGGCATCATACGCGGCCATGCCTACGAACCCCCCGTCGACGACTATGAAGAAGAGGCTGACGAGGACGAAGGTGAGGAGGAAGTTCAGGAGGAGCTGATCGACGCCGACACCGGCGTGACCACGACGACAATGCGCAGGCGTTCCGCGGAACTCGTGGTCCGAGGTTGAGGTCCTTGGAGGATGAATGCCTCATCGAGGCGTGGAAGCAAGTGAGCTTTTGCCCCATCACCGGCGCAAACCAAACCGGGGCAAGTACTACAAACGCATCCTCGATTGCTTCAACGAGAAGAAGAACTATGGTGATTACGCCACCATAGAGATGAACCGGAACGAGGGTGCCCTCTCTCACCGTTGGAACTTGATCAAGGCGGCGTGTAGCAAGTTCCATGGCTACTATGAGAAGATCAAAGCACGGAAGGAGAGCGGCAAGACAATGGTGGATTGGGTATGATCTACGCCTATCTTATTTGATGATCCACCTTGTTACATATGAAATGATGATCCATGTTGTTACATATGAATTGATGAACCATCTTGTTACATATATGAAATTATGATCCAACTTGTTCTATATCTATTTGATGATCGATCTTGTTACATATCTATTTGATGATCCAACTTGTTCCATTGTTTTGCATCATATGTTGTTAGATGCTCCAAACTCTCGAAATGTACAAGCACCAACACGAGGACAAAGACTTCCCCTTCATGTATTGCTACAATAAGCTCCAAGGTTGCAAGAAATGGGACGACCTCCTCCACACTCTATTGAAGGACGGGGAAGATGGGCCGGTCGATCCAGCCGGCGCCTCCATCGGGCGCCCCATTGGCAACAAGAGAGCCAAGGCCGAGAGGAATGCGGCACCGTTATTGGCAGTCGTGGACGCCTCCCTCGAGAAGATGATAAACTCATTCTCGGTTGAGAACAAGGAAGCGTCGGATAGGGCCGCCGTCGTGTGGAAGGCAATCCTCGACAAGCAAGACATGAAGATCACGTTGGAGAGGGGAAGGTGGAGGCGGCGAAGCCGGAAGCTCACGCGCTGCCATGAAGGCCACCAACGAAACAAAATCTTGATGGCCGACATGGAGAAGAGATGGACCCGTTGGCACGGGCGTGGTACAAGATGTACCGTGAGCGTATCGGCCAAGAGGTGATGGCGGCGCGAGCTGCGTCGGTGTCTCCCCCGGCACCGTCCACGTTCATGTCTACACCGGCACCGTCCACGTTCATGTCTCTCCCGGCACCGTCGACGTTCATGCCTCCCCCGGCGATCGTGGATCCTGTTGCTGCGACGGAGTTGCCGCCGGCCGCCGATTAGAAAGCCGTCGAGGTTGAGCCGCCCGTGACCTCCTTCATGTGATCATCTGGCTTGGAAGCCCTTTTTTGCGCTGGAGACGGCGATCTGGTGGCCGTGTGTTGGCCCAAACTTCTTATTCCAAAACCTATTCGAATTTGGTGGCCGTGTATTGGCCCAAACTTCATATTCGTAAACTTATTCGAATTTCTATGCTTGTGTTTAATTTTTCAAATTCAAATTATCTATTGGGGATGTCGTATGAGGCGCGCCGGTGTGGGAGAACCTCCCCGAAATGGAGGATGTTGTGCCAGCGTCCCCCATACGATAGTGTCGGCGCCCCTGCCGGCGACTATTTGGGAGGGCGCCGGTGGAGATGCTCTAAGTTCCAGATCAACCAGCACAACAACTTCTGAAATTCCTCAGGGGATGGGGCTAGAAAGTGGGCAATTGTGGGAGCAAAGGAACTTACTTTACGAGGGCTGATATGGGAACCGTCTTAAACTTACCTTAGATCAACCAGTTCACTTCACTGCGCGACCGACGCTATAGCTACGCACGGTTCCATGCACTTTCAGTCTAGTCGAGGGAAGGGTGAATAGGTGATTTAAAATAATTAGGATTTTACTTTGAACAAATACCGAAATAAAACTAGCTTTAATCTTTCAAACGCGGCACCCTAAATATTGTAGGCTCAAGTATGTGCACCACAAAATTATGCTAAACAATATAATTAAACATCTAATGTGATGATAAGATATATAATTTTATGCACGAAGGCTATTAAAATGTAAATAAATAAGTAGAGCACTTGATATAGAAATAATCGAGACATGCGGAGACAAAGATATATCTGAAGTCCACACCATTTTGGATGCTACTCTTTGTTGGAGCGATGTGGTGACATAATACTCCGAAAACACCACAATGGAGACCTATGATGTCAACCCTCTCCGTATGAAAAATGTCTTTGAGCTGAGTTAGGTGCCCTGGCGCTCCAAAGTCTCTAATGTTCTGAATCAAGTAACTCATAGTGCACTCTTGCGTTTGTAACTACCCTTCCTGGCCGCGACGGTCGATTTCCTCCCCTTACACCTGCGAGGTTTGGAAACTGGACCCCTTTCCTGGTCCACATGTTCGTCGAGTGAAGGAGAAACCCCCAACCAATAGGAGACCAAGCGCCTGTGCTCGTCAACCTTCTCCGCCAGAGGTTGTGCGAACCCAGCCCGTGTCTCGGCGAGCACCACACGAAGAATTCTTGGTGACATAATATTTTCTAGATAAGGGAGCATAGCCCAAGCCTCTACATCAATAGATGCACACGGCTTGCTTTATTAACACACATTATGAGTTCACCAAAATTCAGCTATTACACTCAAGGATATGCTAAGGTTGATACATGTATCAACCATAAGAAAATGTGGCACACAGAAAAGCTATCTATTTGCTATTCTATTAAGATGCCGTCATCCAGTAGCCTGTAAAAAGAAGTCCTGAGCAACCACTAGCATCCGGTTACATCTAGTAACCATATCCTCCCGCTGATCCGGCGGGAGAAGGAAAACCCATTGTTGAATCCAATGAGCAGCGCACCGGATAACCTGCAAAAAATTAGTACTAGATTATTTATTAAATATAATATCATTTCGAATTCTCCATATAGACCAACAAA
>NC_061508.1:320581294-320628607 GCF_022539505.1 Lolium rigidum | reverse complement strand
GTTTATTACCTTTTCATTTCACAGTTATGTTGTTTTTGTGTTATCTTCACCACTCAAATAAATTGAATTAAACTGTGTGTATTTCATATTGGTTGCCATTCACTTGCTGCTTGCTTAAATTCGTTCTTTTATAAATGCTTAATGTAGAGTTTTGTAAAGTATTTTTTTAAACCTTAACAGTCACTTAGTCCCTGTTAGACCCATGTATCTATCTATGAATATGAGATTGCTCACCTATTTGGTACACTTTGCTCCTCCGTTTTTTACTTCCGTGTGTTTTTCCTAATTTCATCCTAGGGACGTCGAACCTATTGTATTATTTTGTTGGACGTTAATTTTTATTGATGTTATATAAAATGTACATTGGCACGAGCTTCACGGGATCGTGCGCCAAGGTGCCAAGGCATGTGTATTGTTGTGACATGGGTCGAGTGGAGTTTGTACAATATAAAAAAGTTGGTGTTTTCTTCTACCTTTTTGATGTATTCTACTTTACACACTTTGTTCCGATGACAGCAATACTTGTCTTCTGCATCTCTTCTAACTGGTGGCTTGGCCCTTCCGTGTCCTTCGGTCTGTACAATTGCTTTTGCTTCGTGCTACTATCTCCACTCATATTTTTACTTCTTTGTACTTTCTACGAGCTGCCATACTTGGTTTGCAGAAAAGACTTTGTACTGAAATGGATTATCATATTGGCAGCTTTTTTCATCACACTTATACGTCTATTTCATCTATTTTTGTACCGCATTTGATATTTATAATCAGTCCATTTAGTACACGGTCATGATCTCTGTGTATTTGGTCTTCAACTGGAAAGTAGATTTGAGGAGAGTATGCTATGCTTTCTAATGATATAATTTATTATATTCGTTAAATTAACGATTTTAAGAAAGTATTATATACAAAATAAATTTTCACACGAAATCTACGGGGTCGTGCGCCAAGGCGCACATCTAAATCTAGTTCAGTTAAGAAGTAAGACCTTCATATGGTTGGTACATAGATTCATAGCTGTTATCAGTTCAACCATGTTCTGTGTTCGGTGAAGTTTTTAATTTCTTCCGTTTTCCAGTTAAAATGCCAAGATTGCTATTCTAGGGCTACCTTTTGTTTGCTATTATCCGATTGAACTTCTGACTCCTCGCTCTTCGCCCCTGCTCCTCCGATCTACTGATGGGTTAGCTAAAGAAGTTGATTTTGTGGTGCTATTTTGGAGCCTGATGTTGGGAAGGATGAGATGCTTCGTGGTGGTGCTGCTGCTGGCGTAAGCTCTGCGTCAAGGCGCCGGCGGTGGCGACACCTACAGGTGTCGTATCCCTCTTGGGGGTGCCGTTGTGGGTTTTCTCTCCATGCCAAGGTTCCAGGTGAAAGCCCCTTGTCTAATTCGGACTCGGCGACAGCGGCGTCGTTATCCTCTTGGGGTGCGTTGTCGTGGAGCTCAGGTTTCTGTTGTTGCAGGATTGAGGATGTCTCATCCTGGTGTGAAGGCTCTTCGGCTCTGGCTTGAGATGGCCTACCTGACCTCCTATCTTTTACATGTAACCTCGTTGGTATCGTTCTCGTCCTCGCTATCCACTGCCAGGATCGGTGCTCCACGTCCTGGAGCGAGAGCGCAAGCGGCCCTCTCCAGCCATGACTTGGTGGGTCTGGTGCAACGTTATCCGATGGTTTCTCACGAGTAAAGGCTTTGTTCCATCGGAAAAGTCCGGTTTGAACATGGGTGCATGTGAACCCTAGTTGAAAATGCATTTTCCAAATGTTAAAAAGTTCGGAAATAAAAATATCCAGGTACGTACGCATGTTTCATGTGTGCGTAGAAAGTTTTCGCGGAGAAACCACTTTTTTATTTCAGAATCTAAAAAAGACAAAATACATCACATATATACTGCTATATAGCCCTGCAAAATTTCACTTTTTGCCGAGCTAAAATAAAAGATTTTTTCGTCACGAAACTCATGTCCAGGGCACATATTTGAGATCATCTGGGAAATCATTTTGTGTTTCGATTTTTAAAACATGTTTTGACATCACAAACGGAACTTTTTAAAAAGTGTGTTCACATGCCCCATGTTTCATATATGCGGAAAAGTCCGGTTTGAACATGGGTGCATGTGAACCCTTGTTGGAAATGCATTTTCCAAATGTTAAAAAATTCTGAAATAAAAATATCCGGGTACGTACGCATGTTTCATGTGTGGGTAGAAAGTTTTCGTGGAGAAACCACTTTTTTATTTCAGAATCTAAAAAAGACAAAATACGTGACATATATACTGCTATATAGCCCTGTAAAATTTCACTTTTTTGGCGAGATAAAATAAAAAGTTTTTTGGTCACGAAACTCATGTCCAGGGCACATATTTGAGATCATCTGGGAAATCATTTTGTGTTTCGATTTTTAAAACATGTTTTGACATCACAAACGGAATTTTTCAAAAAGTGGGTTCACATGCCCCCATGTTCTATATATGTTCTTCCGTTTTCTTGCTCGACTTGGAGATGGGGGCATTCGGGCTCTCCTCTCTTTTATCGTTTCTTTTGTCTTACTTTGTAAGAGGATTTTTTTTTTCACCACCTTGTGTTAGTTTGGCCGTTGGTTGTTGTTTTATTTATAAAGCGTGACGGAAACCTATTTCGAGGAGGATGATATGAAACTTGAAAACACAAGGCACAAACTGATAATATAATCACAGCAGGGTCGGTGTAGTTGACATAAGTAATTATCAAAGGAAGATATATGCTGCTTGGTATCAGATTCAGAGTTTCAAAGTCAGCCGCCACAAACAAAGAAAAGCGGCCCCACAGGCCCACGTACATTCCCACAGCACAGGCCGACAGCCCAGCCCCGTCGTAACCTGCACGCGGCGCGCGGGCTCCCACGTGTCTCGCCTCTCGTAGCGTCGGCAGCTGCCGCCGGCCGCCGCCCCGACGTCGCGCCTGAGGACGGCCGGGAAGAGAGCAAAGGTCGACACTTGTGCAGATTGCTTTGCCGCTAATGTTTGATTATCTCGTATGCACCACTTGACACTTGTGCAGAAGAATACGGGAGTGGCGCTCTCCATCGATTTGTGCGTACGACTGCGGCAGCACGCTAGGCCGCTAGCTAGTGCTTAATCATCGCTGTCTCGTGGCAAATGAAAGAGGAAAGATGCATGTAATCACAGCTTATCGTTACAACCACCCGATGCAGATATACTTTTAGGTAACCACAGCATTAACGTTACAAATATTGGATGAAGATACCATTTAGGAACATTCGAGGGCTGTGTGCTGGCAATGGTTCCCATGAGCCACATGTATATACACTACGGTGAAGAATGTTACGTTCCTCCAAAAATGACGAAGGATTGTTGGTTTGAGTCCTCTCGTTTTTTATATTACCCCGTTGTCTTCCTCTGTACAGTGTGCAAACAAGTTGTACCCTTTTATTCACGGGAGTGTCGTTCTCTTCTCTTAATAAATCAAAGCATGAGAGAGCTGATATGTAAAAATATAAACTTCAACCCTCCTCTACGAACAAGGAATAAAAAAGGAAAACCTAGCTACTATCCATGAAAAAGATTGATTTTGTAGTGTGCCAGTCGGTGACATTAAGATAATAAATAATAACAACTAGTTAATTTCTTCAAGGTTATTTAGTAATTAATTACTACGCACAAGTATAATATTGCCAAATAAATAGCAATATACTCGACGGTCGCAACATAACTTTGCAGCAAACATAATGCCATGTGTATATGTCATGCAAAATATGATGTGAGATACATATTCTGAAATGTCATATAAATTCTTATGCAACCATGCATATAATGTGGTAAAAATTTGACGGTTTCGGTGGTTGTACAAAATGTAGACTATAATAAACTTGGCTATAGGAAGTAGATTGATAATGCTCTAGGCAGCATGGTGCCAACATTAATTAGAACCCGGACTTTTGGAACATGGTTATTAAGAGGTAATTGCATATACCAGCAACTCTTCGTGGCAATGTTGCCCAAACCAGTGACTACGTTTTGTTTTTGCATAGACAAGTGACTCTACATGTTATCCATTGCATGGATCTCTAATGATCAGTTTACACGGTTTAATAATAAATCTTACAAAGGAGGTCCACCTTGGAGGTCACATGGCCGAAGGAAAAAATGGGGTCGGTTGGGTTAGAAGAGCCGAACCAACTTCTTCTCCGTATTAGCATCTTCAACAGATGAATAATATATATTACCCTAGCAATTGTATATCACATTTTTTAGTTTTTCAGGTTTTATATCACCCGAATTTTCCCCAAAACTTCAAATGAAATTCAAACTTTGACACATATTAAACATTGACAACTCGACACGAATAGTTTATTCATACAAATTAAGTTCGATACGTAGATGCTACACTCGACAGTAGATCAGACCACACCGCACCGCGCTTGGCGGTTTCCCCCAAAAAAATGCCTCTCCGCTACCGAGATGCCACCACAACATCATGTCTGGAGCAACGACGGTTTCTCGGCGAGCGGCTGCGCTCCTCCGGCCGTTGGGCCGCCGAGATCACCTGCGGCGACGAGTGACTCTGTCTACGAACATTCGAGGTCGGAGGGCAAGTGAAATTTCCTAACATCCACAGCGAGCGACAAGTTCGATACCTATACATGTGCATGTTCATCCGGCGGCCTGATGAGGCGGCCATGGCGCAATTACGCGCCGCTCACCCAGAGCACATGGCGGTGAGCTCAAATACTACTAGGCCGCTAGCTAGTGCTTAACCATCGCTGTCTCGTGGTAAATGAAAGAGGAAAGATGTATGTAATCACAGCTTATCGTTACAAATTAAACCACAGATGCAGATATACTTTTAGGTAACCACAGCATTAACGTTACAAGTATTGGATGCAGATATACTATTTAGGAACATTCGAGGGCTGTGTGCTGGCAATGGTTCCCAGGAGCCACATGTATATATACTACGGTGAAGAATGGTGCGTTCCTCCAAAAATAACGAAGAATAATGTTGGTTTGAGTCCTCTCGTTTTTTATATAACCCCGTTCTCTTCCTTTGTATAGTGTGCAAATAAGTTGTACCCTTTTATTCGCGGGAGTATTCTCTTCTCTTGATAAATCAAAGCATCAGAGAACTTATATGTAAAAATATAAACTTCGCCCCTCCGCCCCTCCTCTACAAACAAAGAACATAATAGAAAAAACTAAGCTATTATCCGTGAACATGATTGATTGTAGTGTGCGAGTCGGTGACATTAGGATAATGAAAATCAGTTAATTTCTTCACAGTTATTTAGTAATTAATTTCTACACACAAGTATATTATTGCCAAATAACTATAAAAATACTCCGCGCGGTTGAAACATAACTTTTTGCAGCAAACAAAGTGGCATACGTATATACCATGCAAAATATGATGTGAGATATGTATTCTGAAGTGTCATAAAAATTCTTATGCAACCATGCACATAATTTGGTAAAAACTTGACGGTTCCGGTGGTTGTACAAAATATAGACTAAAATAAATTTGGCTATAGGAAGTAGATATATTCTGCAAAGACAAATTTGGTGGTTGTATAAAATGTAGACTAAAATAAACTTGGTTGTACGGAAGTAGATAGATCAGGTTTTTTGCAGTATGGTATTAATTAAAAACCCAACCTTTTGGAACCTGTATGTAAGAGAACCCACAATGTGTAGCCAAAAGTGGTTTCATATTTGCTTTTCGGCTTTTTTAAACTGTTCATACATTGTAGAGGTAGTTCCAAAACCAGAAAAACAGGAATCCGGACTAAGTAGATGTTCCGATGCTAAATTTGACTTCGGACATTTAGAACTAGGTAGTTGGCAATGACAACATTTGTGTCAAATTTGGCAATTAACTTTGTAACATGGTCAAGTATACACATTGCAACTTTGAAATTATGGAATCGAAATACATCACATGTAGATGATGAATCACCCCCCCCCCCCCTTCCCGAAGATCGAATGGGGATATTGTTCCAACATACAGGTAAACATGTTGGACATTTAATAAAACGTGAAAGTGGTGTATGTCAAAAGTGCAAAAGCATAGGAAATAATAGATTGAAACTATGTGTCATCACCAGGGAAACCAGGGTTCTCCGAACCAACTATGTGGCCTGTGGAGAAAGGCCCGACCAAACACGGAGCTCGCGTGAGGATCCCTAGATCCCTGTGACCACCACAAGGGAACCTGGGAAGGAACCGTGAACCCCCTTTTTTTAGGAAGGAAACGTCAACCATGACGATCTCTTCTCTGTGCCCGTGAAGGGATGCGTCAGTAGTGACTTAGCCTTGACACTTTATGGCACGGACCGAGAGTGATGGGGCAAGACTATGTTGCGCCGAGCCTAGGCCCAAAGAGTGTAGGGAGGACACCTTAGAGTAAAAAAAGGAGGACCTTAGCTTGTGATATGGAGGGAAGGGAGCATGAGAGCTAGAAAGAAAGGAAGTCATCTTTTGCCTAGGAAACTCTGCGAGAGAATTTTCTCTCTGTAGTCAATTTGTTCATCCACATATCCAAGCAATACCGACCAGACAAGCAGGAGTAGGGCTGTTATATATCCCAGTGTTTTTGCAGGTTGTCCAAGATATAGAGCACAATTGCCACCGCTTGACGAATCTCTAAAAGGGTGTATCAAGACCTCTATGTCCGTGTTCCCACAAACGACATTTGGCGCGTCAATAAGGGAGTGCAGTGTTTCTAGATCTAGACATCATCATTATTGTCCTCGTGTCCGGCACCACGGAAGGAGGAACAGCCGGAGGAAGCTTGCGAGCTCACAATCCAAGGATGATCGGGGCGGGAACCCATTCTTATGGGTTTGCGTAGAGCGCTCTTTCCACAGACGACAGATGTCGCGGCGTGGAAGACGGGAGTGGATCCCTTCGCCGTCAACACCAAACCCAGGCCCAGTTGTTTTGCTGGAATCTGAAGGTCTCCGTGCCACTCGTGGAGGGGCAGAACGAGGGGATTCCCCTGTTCACCTTCTCACCCGCGCGGCCAGGAAGAATCTCTCACCGCGGCGTATGCCATGCTACAGTTTCCACCAACGGGGGATGTGCACCGCATGGATGCATGTCGGAACTCATCGGCTATGCGTGCGCCGGGCGGAAGACAGCGTCGGCGGAGGTTCCAACTCTGAAACATGATGACGAGCAATAAAGAGGCCCGTGAGGCTAGCGACAGGCCCGTGAGAGGCTGGACGAGGACGGGCGAACTCGGATCAAGCATCGTGGAGAGCGTAGCCATGTTGTTGTCCCACCCCATTTCCCATCCAAAAATCCAAAAATGGGACAAACCATGTGCATGCCGGTTTAGGCACTCGGAAAGGAATCTTAAATACCTTCCACACCCATTTTATTAGGAAATGGACAGAAGCTTAAAGCAAGGATGTAACGTTTTAATCATACGAAAGTTCTTCTATTGGCTTAGTCTCAGCCATGAGAGTTTCACAGCTTATCGTTACAAACACTGGATCCAGATACTACTTAGGAACATTCGAGGGCTGTGTGCTGGTAATGGCTTGAGGTCTTGAAGAGCGAGATGTATATATACTACAGTGAAGAATGCCGTGTCCCCCCAAAAATAATGAAGAATGTTGGTTGGAGTCATCACGCCTTTTATATAAACACATTATCTTCCTTTGTACCATGTGTAAATAAGGTGTACCCTTTTATTTGCGGAAGTTTTCTTTTCTCTTAAGAACTGTATATAAGCAACACTGTTGATGTATAAATTCATGAACTTGTTCTCTCCTCTACGATCTAGGAACTAGACGAAAAGAAGAACTAAGTTGTTGTCATAGAAAATGTTTCATTTGTACTAGATAATAAGTGACATAAAGATAATAAACCATCAATTGATTTATTTAAGGTTATTTAGTACTTAATTACTACACACCAAATAACTAGTAAGATACACCATGTTTGCAGCATAAATGTAAGCGAACAAATTAATGTTATTTATAAATCTGATGCAAATTATGTTGTAAGATACATATTCTAAAATGTTATAGAAATTCTTATGCAACCATGCACATAATGTGGTCAAAACTTGAAGATTTCGTAGGTTGTACATCTAGACTTAAATAAACTTGGCTATAAGGGCATGCCCAATGGTAGCTCCTTAAATAGGCGCTTGAGTGGGGGAAATAACAGAAATTGATCCTAGCGTCTATCGGAAGATTCCAGAGCTGCAACGCAGGTCGCCAGTTTGAGGCGCTTTGTTTCTCCTACCGAATTGTTCTGATTTTTCAAGCTAAATCCTAGCGTAGCGCCGAGCTCAACGTTTTGCATCAACGCCGAAAAGTAAGCTCCAGTAGACAGGTATCATACAGCTTAACTGATCATCCATCAGGAAATACATCCCAGCGCATGGTCTTAGTGCCTCGCGATGTATATTCCTAAGGAGACACTAGTAGAGTGAGGTCCAAGATGCTAGGAGTCAATGTTGTCCTAGTACTACCCTCGTTAGTAAATGTTGTGTACAATCTCCAAACTCAACCAACTAATCGCTTGGATGGTGTAAGCTGAATTTTTGTGTTGTATTCTTTGAGAACACAAACACGGGCGCCTGGATAGCTATCATAAGGGATGAGAAAATGTCATGTTCCTCATTCAGCTTGGCGACGATCTCGCTACCCGCTGAAATGGCAGAACCTATCACCAGTCTAAATAATATTAAATCTATCCGATCAATTTGTGTTAACCCTGTCATTATCAAGAATGTCTGCGTTCTCGTGATCAAGATTTTTTAGAAAATAGAACTTCAGACAAGTTAGTCATAGTTCAAAGACATGCTCTCAGCCTTGTCCCGGGTTATTGGGTTTCTAAAGTTTATCATGTCAGCAATTCTGATGCACATGAATTGGCTAAACTTGGACATTCTGAGTATGGATTGTGTTAATCGAGTCAACTCATCCCGTGTGGCTGGACTCGAGTGTGATTGCAATCAAACTCTTATGGTTTAATTTAATACAAGCCAGTTTCAAAAAAATCTATCTATCTACATATACTTAAAGCATAATACAAGGTTATCTTTTGAGACACCACGTTAACAAATATGTTTCGTTCATACGAATTCTGAGAGAGAGAGAGAGAGAGAGAGAGGATGACTAGGGTTTCCCTGCCTCCTGCCGGCCCTGGCACTACTGATTTGCCTCACATATTGTGGCTTTAAGGCCATTTTTGTTGTTGTCTTCATCGGTATGCTTATGATTTGTGTCCTACTCACGAATGCGTGGCGGTGGTGATACTCTGAAGATGGAATAAAGACCTCCCAGTCTAGCATTCGTTCCGGTGATGTGTCTACCATTGCCGGAGGGCGTGTGGAGGTTTGTCTCCGGCTGGATTTGGTCCATGTTCCTTCTGATCTACGCTGCTCTTCATAGGTAATGGTTGATGCTCTCAAGCGATGAAGAGGCGAGGACAACGGCGCCTTCAGCTCGGTCGGATGTTTGTAGTCGTCGCTAGGTGGTTTAAAGACCTATTAATAACTTTTATTACTTTAGATTTTCTTTCTAGATTTTCTTGTGCTTATGTTAATAATTATGAATAGATCCGTGAACTTTTTCATTTTTTTTGAACAGCACATATTTAATACCCCTCCGTTCCTTTTTATAATGCCTATAGATTTTTGGCATTTGTTTTAGAATATAAGGTTGTAGCTTGGCTTTTTTCAATTACCCCCTCTATCGTTCAGCTCCCACACGACATGCATGAAAAAAATCCATACAAAAGGGAAACAATTAATTGAGATTTCTAATGCATGACCCCAACGATTTCTTAGATTTAGGAAGCATTGTTTTCCTTTCCGTAATAGTAGAACCTGGCTGCACATATATGGAGAGTCAACCAGAGAGATTTGTGGGATTTGTTATGTTAATTTAGGAAGTTATCGATTTCCCTCATTTTACTCTAATCTCAAATCATTAAGCCAGAAATAATACTCTTGCGCTAATTTCCGTGCCAAAAAACTATAGGTACCATAGCATGGAACGGAGGGATTATGTAAAACATTACAACACATATTTTTTCGTACACACATGCACGTACTTGCTAGCGTACGCGCACAACTTCAAAGAGAAATGCTCTCCTAAATGTGGCCCATATGCAACACACGGGCGTGTACATGAAATTTTATGCCTCGATAAGAAGTCAGCTATATCATGAGGTCTCATCAAGCTACCCAACGACACCTATGAGCATAAACCGTTCCATCAGATTTTGAGTGTACACCGCATGCGCATATTTCAGAAATCGTCATTTCCGTTTTCTATTGACCCATCTTAAGAGCAGTGATAAATACGTAGCCCTCATTAGGTATGTCGCCGATGTCACCACGATTCCATACAGCGCCACATTCCTAAGTTTGGACATTATTGCGCGCATGTCGGTAAGGCTCCGCTTCGCCACGGTGCCGAGACCTGCCATAGTTGACGCGGCAGATGTCATGCCACTCCACTTTTTTTTTCGAGAAACACAAACAAACTCACGTACACGCGTATATACTCACTCCTATGAATGCACATACGTACATCCTACCTCTATGAGCACCTCCGGAAAACTGAGCCGGTAGATTGGATCTTGAAATTGATGAAGTCATCACAGGCGCCTCGCCGTCGACGGGAACGTCATCTCCCACTGAATGAATATTCCGCCTTTATGAGACACATAGATATTAAACCTGAAGTTTGAATTTTAGTGGGTTAGGGGTACAACCACCCTCCTAGCCACCCAACCTCAAATTGGTTCTCTGTCACTCCACATTTTGACCCTTCGGCTACCGCTTGTTCCAAAACCATGCCTTCAACGACGTAACGACACATAGACGCCAGCATCATCTGCAGTAACCATAGTCGTCTCGGTTTTCCCAACGAGTCCCGCCACATGAACCGAGCCCATAGCTGACTGGATTTGTGCGCAGCCGCTTCGTGGAGGTGCACAATACAAGTTATAAAGACCAACTTAAGTAAAAGAAATGAAGAGAAATTCAAAACACCAAACAAAAAAGTCAAATAAAATTTGGCTGCACAATAGTGCAAGTACATGTATTTCACATTTGGAAAGTGAAATTGGTGTATATCAAAAGTGCAATTTGGTCCGCCCGGCCCTTCCACCCTGGCTCCGCCACTGGTCTGATGGCGAAATGTGCTAGTGGAACAAATAGCAGCTAGGAATAGACATAAATCTCGGGAATAATCAGTCGACTTGTCGTACAAATCAAAATCAGTCGACTGATGTATAAAGCAAATCCGTTTGGAGAATAATGACATCTCCCGTGTGCGTATCCCCTGCCGCGCCTACCGCCACGTACACCTGTATCGCCGGCGAAAAGGAGCGCGTGGGCCCTCAGCTTCGCCGCCACCTTCCGGCCGTATTACTCGCTCACGCTCCATTAGCTCCACCCCATATCAGATGCCACTAAAGCCCTGTCTGAACTTGTGCTACGACTACTGGTTAACAGGTTTTGCTCGTGCCGATCGTGTCCGGCCACGCCGACCTCGAATTAATTCGCGACCACGCAAGAACACGCTCGCAGGTCGAATAATAAAACTTAGCACCCAGTGCATTCCTATGCCCTGTTCTCGATAAGCCCGGCCGATAACGACACCACCTTGCGAGCTAAAGCAGCAGCAGCAGCGCGCGCCGCGCAGGCTTCGCCCTCACATCACTCCGTCGCCGTCGTTGTCTTCTTCGTGCCATTACCACTTCTCGAGCCAGCTCCATCGCTTTTGCTCGCGGCTCCTGCGTCACGTCGGGGGTAGACCGAGAGGGCCAGAAAGCCGGAGCGCTGCAGCAGGGGAGATCGATGCACCAGATAGGGAGCGGCATGTACGTGTCCGGCCGGGCGCCGGACAGGAAGTGGGAGCGGCAGCTGTCGTCGCGGTCGGCGGCCACGCCGCCCTACACCGGCGGGGACGTATCGCGGTCCGGCGAGCTAGGCCGGATGTTCGACCTCTCCTCCTCCTCTCCGGCCTCCTCCTCGCGCAGGATAGCTCTGCTCTACTACATGTGTGAATTCTTGCTGAATATTGCAACTCTCTCCATTTATTATAACCTATTGATATTATAGTTGCAAAAGATGCGGATATCCATGTTGGCTTCCGGGTCTATATGATCCGGATAGCTAGACCAATCTGTCACGGCCACATTGATGGCAACCCCTGTATTCTCTGTGGTATATGGCAGCACACGCGGAATATTGAACAGTTGACATGTAACAGCTCTACGCGTATTGATTGCAACGGCCCTGTTCGCCGATGGCTCGGTACAAATGTATCCGCGACGTCATGGACCAATGTTGAGGGTCTTGGACCGCACATGGCGAGGCCAGATGTCCATCTCGGGGGGTCGCTGTCGAGAGCCGCCGCTGCCATCTACTAGGTTTTTCCCAACCAAAAAGCTCCAGAGATCGATGGCACCGCTTTCCTTCTCCCAAGCTGCTCCCAACTTCCCCAGGATGATAATACGCCATTCCCTCCCATCCCGTGCCGAAGGAGCCTAATCAGAACATGGCAAACGCCAGGGCAGTACGGAGTTCGCTTTGCCCGACAGCGTCCTGCTCGCCACCTACGGCAAGCAGCAATGGCTTGCACCTGCACTCGCCCTCGCAACCGTACCATCCACCGCAGCGTCCTATGGTCCTCGTATATGGGAACGCTGGAAAATGGGGGAGACAACGCCTACCCGGTCACAACATGGACTAGATTTTGTAGCTAACAGAGCATTGCCAGGGCCATGCCTCAGTAAGAACGTTGCACGTACGTACCTGCTCACTCGATGCAGGGGGAAAATCCATTTCGTTGATTCAGGTCGCTGCTGAAATCCTCCTCTACTCTCCGGCATTTCCGCCCGCTAGGCCATCTCCACCAGCTCTCCGCATACTAACCGGTTGTGTTCACCACGGTCCACGGAGGCCAACGGCCTGTCACAAACGGATAGCGGTGTCGTTTTTGTCTGCGCAAGCCCCATTTGGGCGCATAAATGCACTCGGTTTATGGTGGCTGCGGAGGGCGTCCGCGCGTATCCTTCTGAGAAAGAAAAAAATGACACATGTGTCAGTGGCCGAGGCAGCCAAGCAGGTGAGGAGGCGCGGGTCCACACGGATGCGCGCGGGTCCTATTAAATGGAGACCCATGGTTTCCATCGTCCTCATCCTCACTTCGCCTCCACTGGGAAACCCTAGACCCCGCGAGCTCCCGAACCCTAGCCCGCCGAGCTCCCCCAAACCTTGGCGAGGAAGGGAGGCGGTTGGTTTCGGGCTGTCCGCAACGACCACGAGGCCTTAGGGCCGCGTTCCAGCGGCCAGCGTGGCGGCAATGGTGGACAGCCGGGCACCATGCCCTCCTCCACTTCCACTCTCCGAGACGCGGGTCAACATTGACACTCTACGCCAAGCTCGGCATGCTGCTCCCGTGGACGGACGCGCACTTGCCGCACGGGTGGCACCTGAACCAGGCGCAGGTTTCGGTGGCGGCGATCACTAGGAGAGACCATGTGTGCCACCGGTAGGTCCTCCGCCGCCACGCCCACCTGCCGGTAGATCTACGGTGAGATTCGATGTGCGTCGTAGATTCCCCGTTGTGGACGCGGTGGTTCGAGGGCGAGCACGATGCTCCGCTGGAGATGGACGAGGCCCACCTTGAAGGCATTGATGACGAGAACATGGACTACGAGGAGGCCCCCCACCGCCACCATCACCGGCACCCGGGAAGGAAGAGAGGAGGACGCGTCGTGGGTGTATGACTTCACCACGCCGCGCTCAGGCCATGGCAACTGGTCCCAGTACATTGGGTCTAAACCGACTACGTCGAGCCCCTCCCGTGGGTGTCGGGGGTTCCTCGGTGCGATGTACCAGCAGGCGGCAGCCGAGGACCCGCCTGAAGATGACGGCGACATCGAATGCTAGTCGATGGAGGAGGCCATCGCGCGCGGAGGCCCTTTCCTTGGCGGAGGAGCACAACAAATGGCCCTTCATCGAGGAGGTCATCCAGGCCACCCAGGAGGCCGCGGTGGCGGCGCCGGCGCCACCACCGGCCAAAGAGTACCCGTCGCAGCCTCCACCGACCGCCAATGTGTGGCCTCCACCGCAGGTCTTCATCGACGACACTGACTAGGAGGTGGCTGGCAAGCGTACCTGTAGAGGTGATTTTTTTTTGTTATTATTTTGTATGAAAAACTAGGAGCTTTCGAACCCCAAATATATGTAAATTAAATTGACACTTAATTTTCCTTTTTTACGGTTTTGGACGTGTTAGGGTTGTTTCCACCCGCATCCAAAACGCGATCTGTTTCTGTCCACGGCCAAACTCAAACGGACCAAAAGCCATCCGAAACGCGGGATCCGTTGAAGTTGGCCTTAGGCATCTCCAGCGGCGGCGCGACGCAAAGATGCTGAGCGACCGTTTGCGTCTACCAGGCCAAAAATACGTTTGGTACTACCTCCAGCGGGACGACGCAAAGTTATCGGGCCGTCCGCGTCGACGCAAACCTGGCTCACATATGCGCCTCGGATGCGTCTCTGCGAACGCTGCGCGGACACGCAAAGTGTCCGCTCGCGTCTGGCGGACGTTTTGTCTACCCCACCCAGCGTCATCTTCTCAGCGGCGCTAGTACTGGCGCCGAGGCGCTTCGGCAGTCTGCGGCCGCGTAAATGGCGAAGCCTCTCGTGGCGCGCGACCATCGCGTACCTCTGCGCACGAAATAATGGCGACGCCACGCGTGATGCGGCCATCGCCTGCCTTCAGCCTATATAAACAGGGCGCGAGCATCTTATCTCCTCCTCACAAAACACTGGATGCAGATATATATACTTTTAGGTAATGATAGCATTAACGTTGCAAATACTGGATGAAGATACCATTTAGGAACATTCCAGGGCTGTATGCTGGCAATGTTCCCACGAGCCACATGTATAGATACCACAGTGAAGAATGTTGCGTTCCTCCAAACATAATGAAGAAAAATGATGGTTTGAGTCCTCTCATTTTTATATAACCCCGTTCTCTGCCTTTGTATAGTGTGCAAATAAGTTGTACTTTTTTCGTTGGCGAGGTTGTTCTACTCTCTTAATAAATCGAAGCATCAGAGAGCTGATACATAAAAATATAAATTTTGTCCCTCCTCTACGAACAAGAAAAAACAGAAATATTAAGTTGTTATCCATGAAAATGATTGATTTGTAGTGTACCAGTCGGTGACATTAAGATACTATCAATCAGTTAATTTCTTCAAGGTTATTTGGTAGTAAATTACTACGCACAAGTATAAGCAAACAAAATGCCATGTGTATATATCATGTGAAATATGAGGTGAGATGCATCTTCTGAATGTCATATAAATTCTTATGCAACCATGCACATAATGGGGTAAACACTTGACAGTTCCGTTGGTTGTACAAAATGTAGACTAAAATAAATTTGGCTATAGAAAGTAGATATATCCTAATATAGACAGTAGGGTGCATCCATTACTTCGAACTTGATCTTTCAGTCTGGCTATAAGTGGGCACCAACCCGGGCTTCCACTTGGTGATTCAGTAGAATTTATATATATACACACAAACTTTATATGTTAAATACTTATTAAATATGTGTGAGAATACGAGATACACAAGATCATGTTGGGAAGGGCCAATTGGATGCTTTTGGGTGCTCTTTGCCCTCCTTTTACAGGGGTTGGGGCGGTGCGGTGACCCAACATACCACTGCATGTTGTGGGTGCGGTGACCCAACATACCACTGCATGTTGTACTATACAAGTCGTTGATATGATCTTCATGAAGGGACTTCTTCATAAATATCATATCCCTCAGAGTGGTACAACAGAAACATTGCAGGTCATAAAACTCGAGATTAAATTACAATCACAACCATGACAAGATGGTATTCTCACAGGTCCGATGAGAACACCTTAAGAAACTACTTAAATTCATTACAAACCAGCAGAAATAGTAAAATGAGCTCAGCAACTTATTTAGTTAAGTTTCTACGCTGCTCGGCTCTATGCTACTAGGGTATGTCACTACTCCTCCTCCTCATTGTTGTTGGGCCCGTAGAATATCCCATAGTCCACGCCTTTCACTCCTCCGGACAGATCATGTTCTTCATAGACCAGCTCGTAGTCGCCTTCCGGTGCTCCGTCACTGGCCTCCACTTCATTATCACAGTCTAGCAAGGGTGTCGAAAGAAAGTGAGTACAGAGGTACTCAGCAAGCTCAAAAGGAAAAAATGTGTTTGATGCACTAACAACGACCATTGATCAGGAAATCTCCGGTCAATGCATGTTTCGCAAACATCTCTTCAAAAGGTTTATTTTATTCAGAAAACTATGCCTGCCAGTCTTCACAGGTTGAACAGAACTTCATGGAGTTCCTTTCCTGCCACGTTCGTAGTTCCCTTCCCGGAACAAGGAGTGACTGCCAGAGTTTGATACCCTCTGCAGAGGTGCGTTACTTTTCCCATAAGAGAACTTATCATTGATACCAACCGAGACGCGTTTCTCGTCCACACTTCCGTGGTGTGTGGCCAGGTGTAAGATCCAAGCCAATCACTGCCTTCTCCGTGACCTTGCATACCCACCCCTTTGTCCACCCGTACATCCCTGGTAGACATATCCCGATCATACGGCTTTACCCTTGATGCACGTCGGACAATCTCTCATAGACGATAGAGTCTCTCATCCATACGGATGGGGATTTTAAAGGATTTCCCAACCTACTGCAGTGTTATCCCAACACCCAACCAGGCTCCACCAGGTCCGTTGATATGCAAGAGGGAAAAGATACAGCTGACTTCCCAGAGCCATTATAGATCTTATGGTTAACGCGAATTGTACAACGCTAGAATCACTAGGCAGCATTGGTGATTAGTCCTAGATTAATAGAACCCTTGCAATGGAACCTCCACCATATCAACACATACCATGGTTCCATTGCCCACCACATAGTAATATTCATAATTGGAAAAGTAACATTTTGCTTTTCAATGCAGGAATGATAAGTATAGTACTTTTGCGGTAAATTGATAGAAAATAATCAAAGTGACATGAGCAAGAGCGAACTTGCCTGGTGACTGCGAGATAATGCAGTTCGAAGTGTTGAATTGAACCTGAACCTCAGGTTCTGTAAAGAAGCATCATTGTCCGGTAAAGACAATGTTATAAAGTCCAAATGATGCATGTATGGATGTATTATTTTATGTTGAATCCCTTACCCGACAAGTTATTACAAATTTAGGGTTTGAGTTAAGGATTGGTGCCTTTGGCGGTACTTTATAAACATGTTAGTACTTTCATATGATTTGCTTTTCTAATAAGAAAAGAATAGAATATAGTTGATATTTTCCTTTGGAAAATATTTCTTTCAAATAAAGAATTTGAAAATTAGGGTTTCCCATATTTGGAAATTGTTTATGAAATTTGGAATTTTTAAGATTTTCCCTCTTTTTGGAAAATCTTGACTTTTGAAAGAAATGACTTGGAATAATAGAATTCCCTTTGAATTTATTTAAATAACATTTATGTGAATTCCATTTTGAATTTTCCTTGATTTTTAAATCCAAATAAAATTGTAATTTAGAATTTAGAATTTAAATTTGAATTCAAAAATTTCAAATTTTGAAATTGTATAACAAATTCCATTTCTTATTTTATTCTTGTTAAGAATAATTTGTTATTCATTACTCCTATTTTTCTTGAATTTTTAGAGGTATTTTTCATTTATATTTATTTGGTAGAATTTCTGGAGATAAATAAAAATTGAAAAGACAAAAATGCCTCTGCCCTAATTGGGCCAGCCCACTAACACAGGCCTATTTGGGCAGCCCACAAGGCCTGCCCCTAAACGACATGGTTCGGTCGAACCAGACCGCGTCGGCCCACACGTCTCTCACTCGCTCTCGTCTCTCCCGAAACCCTAACCCTAGGCGATACGATGGTGACGCCGCTGCCGCCATGGTCGCCGCCTGCTCCGGCCGAGCTAGACCTCGCCGTGGTGCGCAGACGAACCAGCGCGTGACGGCGCGTCGGTTCATCCGTCTCGATTCGTCGCTTGCGTCCTCGGCGGCTCGAGCGCGTGGGTGCTGCTCACGGGCACCGACGAACTGGTGGCGATCTCCAGCGATCTAGGGTTTCTCGCCAACCCTGGATGCCCGCCTCCCTCTCTGGTGTTGTGCGAGGCTTGGCATGGCTTGGCCGCGGTCTGGCGCCGCCGTGATTGGCTGTGCCACCGTGCTGCCATGGCCGCCACTTCGTCCTTCGCCAGTGTTATCACCAGATTTTGGCTAAATCAGGAGATGGGCCACGATCAAGATGGGTTTGGAGAATATACATGGAAGAAATACGTGAATCGGCCTTGTGTACCAAGTTTGGGCTACTTGCCCGTGTATCTGTAACATATTAGATTACGAGTCGGTTAGGGGATAGAGTTTTACCCGTGCACGGTTAGGTGCACGCCTGAATTAGAAAGTCCCTTGGACTATAAATATGTATCTAGGGTTTATGAAATAAACAACAACCAACGTTCAACACAAACAAATCTCGGCGCAGCGCCAACTCCTTCGTCTCGAGGGTTTCTCCGGTAAGCACCATGCTGCCTAGATCGCATCTTGCGATCTAGGCAGCACAAGCCTACCCACGTTGTTCATGCGTTGCTCGTGCTGAAGCCTTTTTGATGGCGGGCAACGTAGTTATCTTAGATGTGTTAGGGTTAGCATTGTTCTCCGTATCATATGCTGTCGTAGTGCAACCCTTATGCATCTAGCCGCCCTTACACCTATCTTAGGTGTAGGGGCGGCCCCCGCTTGATCATAGTTTAGTAGATCCGATCCGTTACGGTTGCTCCTTGTTCATCAAGGATTAGTTTAACATCCGCAATAGTTAGGCCTTACAAAGGGTTGGAGGATCCAGCGGCGTGTAGGGTGGAGTTTGCTAGCCCTAGAAAGGACGTTCGGGGATCAACCTCGTGTTGGTTTTTAGGCCCTGTCTAGGATCGGCTTACGGTCACCGTACGCGAGCGCGAGGCCCAATCGTGAGTAGGATGATCCGATTATGCGGTGAAAACCCTAAATCGTCGTAGATCGTTTTAACTTTATCTTGATCAAGCGGGACCACCATATATTCGGACACCTTGTACGAATCATGGGTGGATCGGCTCTTTGAGCCGATTCACGGGATAACCCGAGAGCCGATCGAGGCTCGTATTTAACGTTTACGTGTATGCCATGCAGGAAACTAAGCGAGGCATCATCCAACACCTTCCCGACCGGGTATAGGTCAGGTGGCACGCCCTTGCGATAGCATCGGACGTGTGACCGAGGAGGCTTTGCGGGCCGTCGCTCCGAGGGACCGGGGCCAGCCGCAGCCCTAGTTGTTCCCGGCTCTCTTGTGTTGCCGATCACCGCCCGCCGGTGGGTTTCGACGCCAACACATTCGGCACGCCCGGTGGGACAATCTTCGACATCCACCGCATCGCCATCTACATCCGAGATGGCGGAAAGCACTCCGGTCAAGTACGAGGATCTGACCGACGAGCTCAAGAAGAAGCATGACGAGATCAAGGCGGTCCTCGAAGCTGAACTCATCGGCTCTTTCCACAGAACCCGCTCCCACGGCGTTAGGTGGAAGGGGTTCTCACCTGAAGGCGCACTCAATGGAGTGGACCTGTCCGCCCCGTCAGAAGAACGCACCAGGTCGCTGCGTCAGGAGATCAACTACATGGTGGCTCATTCGCTGCACCGCCACTCTGAGAGCCTGGTGAACACTTTGGAGCGTGTCGCTCTGCGCGTGATCCAGGAAGTTATGAGCCATCAGTACCCTCTGCCAAGACCAGCTCGCGGGACCTGTCAAGGAGAGGTGCCACTCCAGTCCCGTCCACCGTTGCCATGCGCATCAGCAGCACCGGAAGTACCGAGTTCACCGGCATACGCCGTTAATGTGGTAGAGTGTACTTACCATGGAGGATGCCAGCCAGAGTTCTCGTGCAATATCAACATGGTAGGACCTGGACACCGCTCTGGTAAGGACGGAGATGAGGGCAGTTGCTCTCATAGCAAAGACACAGAGGAAGCCGCTCCACGCGATCGGCTCCGCCAAGACGGCAAGCGCTACGTCACGGAGGGAGAAGTGAAAAACATAAGATATCGGCGAACTCTCTCGATCACCTCCTCAACAAGTATGTGAGCCGGTATGACCAACGCCGGCGATACAACGACGATGATGATGAAGATCGTCCGGCTAGGGACGACGGGTAGACGTCGTCGGCATGATCACGACGAGGAGCGATACGAGCGCCACGCCAAAGAAAAGTCAAGGGAGCAAGACGACGTGGATAGGCACTGGGACTGCCCCTTCTTCAGACACTGCTGGGATTCAGGAATGAGCCGATTGCCAACAATCGGCAATTTCCCAGAATGTAAACAAAGGAAGAAGGATGCAGCTAACGTGTCCGTGTTCAAGCGTCTAGGGCCTCTCCCGCCTCGGACCAAGCATGCTGAGTCCGCTCGGGTGGAAGGTCTCGAGGAACTGGAGGTCGATGATGGAGAAGATAAGTATCATCGGCCAAGGTGGTGCCCTGATGGGCTCGGCCGTTCCCAGAAGCGAAGGGTTCAGCGTCTGCGTAGGTTGGAGGAAGCTGAAAGATTATACCTGCACACGTTGAGGAAGGCACGGCCTGATCCGGCCGCCGAATTCGGCGAACCCCGGACGAAGAAGGTCGGCCACAAAGAAAAGAGTGGCGCCCCAAGCAAAGGAAAGCCGATGATGAGACATCGGCTGGCACAAACATGGTCTTCATCCTTCCAACGGAGTTTAGCGCTCAAGGATTGTACGAAGCACCTGTGGCACAATTGGACTGCGGCCCACGGCCGGTCATCTTTGAGAAGCCACGAGAAAGAAGTTACAGGCATATGAAGGCCCTGTACTTGCGAGGTTACATCAATGGGCAGCCTGTCAACAAGATGTTGGTAGACACCGGAGCGGCAGTTAACATTATGCCATACTCCATGCTACGTCGGTTGGGACGCTCCGGCTCGGATCCGATCAAGACCAATGTAACACCGAGCGATTTCAACGGCCAAGCATCCGACGCACAAGGTGTTCCGAATGTGGATCCGACCGTAGGAAGGAAAAGCTGTCCCTACGACGTTCTTTATTGTCGACGAGCAAGAGTACCTATGCTTGTCCTACTAGGGAGAGATTGGATCCACGCCAAGCTGTTGCATTCCATCCACGATGCACCAATGCCTAATACGGTGGGATGGAGATGAAGTAGAAGTCGTCCACGCGAGATGATTCGGTCGAGATTTCAACAGTCGGCATGGACGTTTGGGAGACATCGGGCCAAGAGCCACTCTCAGGCATCAATTTGGACGACTGCGAGCGCATCGACGTGACAAAGAACGGGGTTAGGCTGGTTTTATCCACCGGCCTGACCGTGTAACAAAGCAAACGTCGATGGACGAACGTGGCGAGGCTGATCCTTGTGATCGGCCCCAAAAAGTTTATGGAGGAACATTACAAAACCTTCGTCGAACAAGCAACGTGGAGGCCGATTCCAGCAATCGGCCAAAATTATCCTCACCTTCCATTCTCGCTTGGGTTCAACATTTGATCCAACGGGAATACCTAAAGAGCCGATACCATCAATTCTCTTGACAGAATCGGCTCGGGGGGCATCTAGGTGGATAAAACACGAGGATATAAAGAAGGGGTATCTTTCAAAAGCCCAGCAGCCTAAGATATCCTTTGATGATGGGTATTGAAGTATGCGGACCGATACATAAATCGGCCGTAAAAAATTCAAAAAATTTTAAGCACAGCCGATGCAGCAGACATCGCCTTGAGGTACACCTGTTATAATCAGAGGGTCAATGGAGCAGGAAGTGGGCCACGAAGAGAGACTCTAATGAAAGAACTCCTCAATGGAGTGGTTTAATGGCTCAGATCTTCTCTTCAAGAACAATGCCAAGAGCAGCATAGATGGGCAGATCAGGTTAAGGGTGGGTTGCATCGGATCCATCGAAGGGAAGAAGCTCGGGGGCAGCTCACCCTGAAGGTTCTCTGCTCTGGGAAGCCGATCTTGTTGAAATCAGCTGGCTTTGCGTTATGATTTGAGGCCAATGGCGGCACATTGGGCTGACTCACTACCTTGCTCGCCTTGACTGAGGCTCGGGGGGCGACTGAGTGCGTGGATATTCTGTTGTTAAGAAGCCGACTGAGATTTCATTGGATGGCCCTCCATCATAACCTTTTTTAAGAGGATTGGGCGGGTTTGAAGAGTATCACTGAATATTTGAATGGTCCAGAGGTATCGGCTTCAGCATCAAGTCGTTTCAGCAACGGTTCTGGGGCTCTCGTAAAGGCGTTGATCTGCTTCGTTGTCCGCCAGAGCTCAAGGTCATCGGTCGGGAAAGGCGAAAGATGGATCGTGAAGGAGTGATGTTAACATCGGCTTTTGAGCTTTGAGCAAGTTCACGATCACTCCGACGTCAAAAGGATGGAGAATAGATCAGGAGAGACCGATGCGTTGTCATCGGCTCATTAAGCATTGGCTAAGTGACGATCGGCGGAATCAGTATGAAGGGAAATCGCCTAAATTGGCATAAAGGAAATCGGCAAAATCAAATTGGGGAATTTCTTCATTGATAAACCAGATTTCTTACATAGAAGAGCTGATTACTCTCACAAGGGAGTACCAAGGGGATACATTGCCCCGTCTACTACTGCTGATCCTATACTAAGGGTCCTATCTACGGGCCGTCGCTGCCCTCGTCATCACCCTCGTCGCCACTGTCGGCGCTGCTCCCGGCGGGCTCGTCGTCGGCTGCCGTAGCGGCCGCCGGCGGGACCTTCGTTGTCCTCATCCTCCTCGTCGTCGTCGTCGTCGTCGCTGTCGTAGTCACTGAGATTCCCCGGCCAGGGGCAGTGGCGCTTGGCCGGCGGCTCGTCGGAGGGGCTGTCGTCGTCGTCCTCCTCCTCCTCCTCCCTCACCTCCTCGGAAGTGGTGAAGTCATCCCAGGAGAAGCGATCGTCATAGCTCTCCTCCTCCGATTCCCCGTCGGCGAGGAAGCGGAGGTCGCTCTCCCCACTGGTCAAGGACTTGTCGTCCTCAGACCAGATGGAGGAGGCGTGGTCTTCCAGGTCCCATTCTTCTGGTGCGCGAATGTCCGGCGGCGTCTCGCGGGAGGAGGAGGACCCAAGGGAAAGTTCCGATGAGGTGGAGGAAGAGGAAGACATGGTGCGCAGAAGGGCTTTTGGAGTGTTGATGCGGAGAGGATGAGGAGGAGAACTGTTCGGTGCGGTTAAATAAAAGAAGTGGGGATTTAATGTTCGAACAGTTTTCGAGGAGGTGGTGCCAAAAAACTGTCAATCGTGCAGAGAAGTTGGGAAGGCAAGTTGTCATGATGGAAAATACTGCGACGATTCTGCTCTGCCACGACATGACCCCTCGGAGGAAAAAGCGAGTGGTTTTGAAATTATCATTACCAAAACCAGGGGGCATGTGTTATCACCAGATTTTGGCTAAATCGGGGAGATGGGCCGCGATTAAGATGGGTTTGGAGAATATACATGGAAGAAATACGTGAATCGGCCTTGTGTACCAAGTTTGGGCTACTTGCCCGTGTATCTGTAACATATTAGATTACGAGTCGGTTAGGAGATAGAGTTTTACCCGTGCACGGTTAGGTGCACGCCCGAATTAGAAAGTCCCTTGGACTATAAATATGTATCTAGGGTTTATGAAATAAACAACAACCAACGTTCAACACAAACAAATCTCGGCGCATCGCCAACTCCTTCGTCTCGAGGGTTTCTCCGGTAAGCACCATGCTGCCTAGATCGCATCTTGCGATCTAGGCAGCACAAGCCTACCCACGTTGTTCATGCGTTGCTCGTGCTGAAGCCTTTTTGATGGCGGGCAACGTAGTTATCTTAGATGTGTTAGGGTTAGCATTGTTCTCTGTATCATATGTTGTCGTAGTGCAACCCTTATGCATCTAGCCGCCCTTACACCTATCTTAGGTGTAGGGGCGGCACCCCGCTTGATCATAGTTTAGTAGATCCGATCCGTTACGGTTGCTCCTTGTTCATCAAGGATTAGTTTAACATCCGCAATAGTTAGGCCTTACAAAGGGTTGGAGGATCCGGAGGCGTGTAGGGTGGAGTTTGCTAGCCCTAGACAGGACGTTCGGGGATCAACCTCGTGTTGGTTTTTAGGCCCTGTCTAGGATCGGCTTACGGTCACCGTACGCGAGCACGAGGCCCAATCGTGAGTAGGATGATCCGATTATGCGGTGAAAACCCTAAATCGTCGTAGATCGTTTTAACTTAATCTTGATCAAGCAGGACCACCATATATTCGGACACCTTGTACGAATCATGGGTGGATTGGCTCTTTGAGCCGATTCACAGGATAACCTGAGAGCCGATCGAGGCTCGTATTTAACGTTTACGTGTATGCCATGCAGGAAACTAAGCGAGGCATCATCCAACACCTTCCCGACCAGGTATAGGTCAGGTGGCACGCCCTTGCGATAGCATCGGACGTGTGACCAGGAGGCTTTGCGGGCCGTCGCTCTGAGGGACTGGGGCCAGCCGCAGCCCTAGTTGTTCCCGGCTCTACTGTGTTGCCAGTCACTGCCCGCCGGTGGGTTTCTGACGCCAACAGCCAGGTAACCCTCTCCTCGGCTACATCCTCATCCCTCCTTCTCGATCTATGCCTCTAGCTCTACTGTGTATGCTGCTGTTGTGTTGTTGTGTTGCTCTGCTACTGTTCTTGCTTGGTTGTGTTGTGCTGCTGTGTTGTGCTGTGGTGCTGCTGCGCATGCTTTGCTCTACCCTAATCCTACTGATGCCATTTCTATGCCTACTGGCTTACTGTGCTATGCGAAATCCTTTGATTCATGTCCATCTGCTGTGCAAATGCTCACTGGTCCTTGTGTAAATGCTTCATGGTCGTGCTCATATGCTTGCTGACTTGCTCATAAGCTTATTGGTTGATTCATATGCTCAATGAATTTCTATTGGTCAAGATTTGCCTCACTACCACTTGTGGTGTCAGTGATGTTGTTGTGCTATTGCTTATGCTAAGCTGTTGTGCATACTCTGCTACTCCTAAGCTTATTGATGCTATCCTATGTTTATTTGGCTTGATCCTATGCTTATTGGACTTCTAATTGCCCTAGGTTTGCACTACTGACACTTGTTCTGTCAATGATGCTCACCTATGACTTGTACATGCTTCAGTTGATCCACTTCTTGGATCCTGGCTTGTCTGTGATGCTCTGCTTGGTTTTGTGCTTAATCTCCTTGAGCAAATATTTGCTAGTGGCTTACTTACTAGTTAATTCCTTGCTATATGGATGAATTGCTAGTTGTTGTCCTCACTGATGCATGCTACTGATGCTTATGCATCTGAATATGTGTTGCTGTTGTGATGCCTTGACATAATTCATGCATGGATTTGTTAAGTAATCCTTCCTGGATGAATGGATTATTGATGAACTGCTTATGCAGTGATGCTTAAGTGTTTTGCTATGCATGATTTGATGTTTCCATGGATACTTTGGAAATAATTAGAGTCTGAAACCATTACTGGATAGTGATGGCCATTTGCTTTTGGTAAATTGATGAATTTGTGTTTGTTGTGACCTCAGTAGCCTTGCTACTGACTGGTTGCTCACACATTTAGCTTAATCCTGTTGGCTGCTTACCTCTGCTTGCATAATAGGGAATCATAGTTCATATGAAAGCCATTATGCTTGCTTATGAAGATTTCTAGGGTTTCAGATGGTTTAATTATCTAGCGTTTCATTGGGTGGTTTTTGGTAGCTGTTTCTCTCCTGTAATCATCCACTGGTGCTATCTGTGCATGTGTGCTTGCTTGTGTGCACATTTGTGCATGTATTCTAGGTTTATGTGCACAGAGATTGTGTCTGGATGGTTTAGGTGATATGGCTACCTCTGTTTCTGCTAGTGATCCTTGGTAATGCCAAGTGATGATCACCCCTTGAGCATCTGCTCAATCTTATGCCTTGTGTCATGCATAAATAATGGATTTGATCCAAAGATCATCTCCAGGAATCTGGTATACCTTGCTCCAGCTCCTAGTAAGATATATTTGGCTGATGCAGTGCTTCTCGATGGTTTATGCTCACAGCCCTTCTCCTCATGGCTTCTGGTTGATTTCCTCCTTAGGTTATCATGGTTTCTGTTGGATTGATTGGTGGTTTTGGATGATTGGTGGGTTTCTGTGATGGTTGGTGCTGTTCTTGAGCAAGAACATATGATGAACACTTGCTGTTCTTCACTGGTTACCAGTGAATGCTTATCTGGTCGACTGTGCACCATTTCTAGGGTTTCTGCCCTATTTATGTTGCTGGTACTTCTTCTCTGGCCATGCCACACAAGCCTGGCTTGGCCTGGTGACTAAGCCATGCCCTGACTTGTTGTTGCTTGCACAACAACCATGAGCTGTGTGCTCCTTTGGTGAAACTTGAGCCCCGGTACCTTGCTCAGTTCTGGTCTGCTGTGATCCTATCCTATGCTTTCCAGCATTTTGGACATTCACAAGTGTCCATGACACTTGTTTCTCCGGTTTGGACACACACAAGTGTCATTGACACTTGGTTCATCCCTGGCTAGTGCTAATTTGCTTTACTAACCCCCTGTTTAGCAATCTTTTTATTTTAGCGGGTTTTGAAGGTGAATATGACCACAAGATCAAGACCTCCAAAGCATTAGTTGTAGGGTTTAGTCTAGGATGAATTATTGTAATCTTCATTTTGTTTTATTTACTTGTTTCTCCAATTCTTGTAATAAAGAATAATGTAAAGACATCGTATGTATGTGTGTTATCAATAAAGCTCAAGTTTTGTTTATGAGCTTATTTGTACTTGTATTATTCACTTATAAACATTTGTATATTCATATTTCAATTTGAAATTCAAATTGACTTATATTTATGAAATGTGTTTGAACTATGATATGCATTTAAATTCTAATTTCATAATTCAAATTCTATATTGATTATCATTTACTCTTTAGGTTTTTATATTCAATAATGACTTGTCAAATCAATTCACTCCCAAATCAACAAGATACAAAAGAGATCATGTCAAAATTCTTAATCTCTCGAAGCCTAACCCTAATTGCAGTCGAGAGAGAACTTCGATCCCTCTTAGGTTTAGTTGCAATAAGGCGCAAAAATTTCCCCCGTTTTGCGATGAAATGCACATCCCATTTCTAAATCTACTCTTCGATGTTTCTATGTTGTGGGTTATTACAGGCGGTCAAGCCATCCTTCCCAATCTGGACGAGCTCTAGTAGGTATCCATTAATGGGAAACCTATCTCTATATATGTGTGATCATTCTAGACACTTCCAGGATCATTTTAGACACTTCTAAGATCATTTTGGACCTCTCGTGGCCATTTTGAGACCATCCGACACACTCTCGAAAACTATCTCTATTATAAGTGTGCGACCCTATGGGTTCATATATATGTGGACATGACCGAAACACTTTCCACAACAATAATCAATGTCGAGCACTCGATAACCATAGTGGTTACCACACATAACACGAAGATCTTTATCGCGTGAACCTCTCGTATTAATTTTGGATACACGTCGTATTGCTTCTCGATACTTTGCATAGGTGAAGATGAAACTATTATCTTATCACACCACATGTACTCTTTTACTCATTCCTTATTATCGATGTTCATTTGACTTAGTGACATGTCCGGCTAGATGATGACAAACATCAGAATACATGAGTGGGCCCAGCGTGTATCTTGGCATCGTCGGAGCAACAATTCCCAATCTCGTGATAATTTATAACTACGTCATACTTTCCAGTACATATTAGGAATACTTTTATTGCTACCTAGTTATGAGATAAAGTTTAGTGATCTCAGTGCAACCATTCAGTGCCCAAGTCTATACTATTTTCATGGTGAAACAAATCTTAGTAAAAGGTAATATACTTTTCTTTGAGAAACTAATAATAAATATATTGATGTGTTTCACGGTATATCAACGGGGTCTATCTAACACTAGTGCTTACAAAACTTGTTTTCATATATCACCGACAACTTCATAACAATTTATTTATGCCCATTGTCAAGATAACACGACCATCAATAATATATGGTATAGTCTTAGATGCGAGACTAAGTATCTCTTTCGGTATTTATATTTCAACGCATCTAATTCGGTTGTCCTCCTAAACTCATAGGGACTGATACAATTATAACATATAATATAAACTTAATCATGAATCTAAAAATATTTAGTAATACAATTTGTGAGACACTGTCTTCTATGGGGCGGTGACTGGTGAGCAATGACATAAAGCGGATACAAGGTGGATTTGTGTCGTGGATAGTGGCGGCAACATATGTCCAAGGTCCTTAGCCCATAGTGGCTCAGGCGGAGGACAAGGATAGATGTGAGGAGAAGCATAGTGATGTAACATTGTTGATAGACTAGGAAATATGCACATGTGTTGCACCGGAACAGAATCCCAAAATGTAGCACCAGTGAAAACTGCTATTTTTTAAAAAAATATACGTTTTTTGATAAATTCCAAAAATAATACTTAACTGAGAGCTTTTTCAAAAATAATACGGCCTCGTCCATCTATTCGTCAAAAGGAACTTATTACAAGTTCCTTTGCTCCCACAGTTTCCCACTTTCTAGCTCCACCCCTGAAGAAATTCCGAAGTTGCTGGTCTGAAACTTCAAAACACAAGGCACAAACAGAGAATATAATATAGTGACAGCATGGCGGGTGTAGTTGACAGAAGCAACTTTCTGAGGAAAGATATACTGATTGGAATCAGATTTAGAGTTACAGAGTCAGCCGACATGAATAACAAAGAAAAACGGCCAAGCCGGCCCTGTGACAGGCTGACAGCCAAAAACGACAACCGAAGCAGAACAAAAACTCTGCAATCGTGACCGGAGCCTGGTTGACTCCAGAGAAACGGGCGAAGACTGCACTTGAAGTATGCAGAACCGCGAGGGGGAATCGGGGCCTCTGCTGATCACGGCGGCTGATATGGCTAGAATCCTAGGAGTAAGTGTCTTGATGCTGGTGGGAGACCGTGAAGATTTAGGGTTCTACATAGGCCTTAAGTTCTCCTTCCCTTGTCTCTTTCTTGATAGTTTCTTCCCCATGTTGTGGGTTATCTATGTGTGCTAAGACTCATGTCCTCCTAGTTTTCGTTTTGATGTGTAAGGTTGGACGATCCTGCCACGATGTGGATGGTTTATAATAATAATAAATTTTATGACCTATGGTTTCAGACGTTTTCTTCAGTGTCTCCCCTACCCCTGAAAACTTTGGTAGGTATGGATGGTCAGGATTTACTGATACCCCTTCGGAGGCTGTAAGGGTATTTTACCCTTATCCATTATTTTGGTAACAATGACACCGTGCTAGAGTATTTGGCCTAATATGTTTATAAGGATAATCTCAGATATTAGGCAATGAGGCATAAATGCTGTATCAAAGAAACAAGAAGGCTAAAGGAGACCCCCACTTCAACAACAATCAAAAAGGGGTCTACAGCAGAAATCCGGTCTGCAGCCCGGTCCAACCGGGCCTGCAACCGGCCTGTCCGGCGCACAGCTCGGTCAACCGGTCGCCAACCGGGGAAGTCCGGCGCACGACCCGGTCGACCGGCCGCCAACCGGGGTCTTCACCAGAACACAAGAAATCCGGTTGCCGACCGGTCAACCGGCCTACTGACCGGCGGGTCCGGCGCACGGCCCGGTCGACCGGTCGCCAACCGGGCGCCAACCGGCCGCCAACCGGAGGAGCTCCAAGACCAGCAAAGGGCGTCCGGTCACTGGTCCGGTCTGACCGGCCTCACCACCGGGCTGTCCGGTCTGTGGCCCGGTCAACCGGATTTCTCGAGGAAAAAGCTGAGGTGGCAAGTGACCAACGGCCATATTTCGAAGAACACTATAAATAGGCCTTCTCCTACCTCTGAACAGTTAGGCACTACACTACAAGCTTTTCTTGAGCTCTCTCTCTCTTACTCCATTGCTAGAAACACCAAAAGCCTCAGATCTACCTCCACCCAAACTCAAATCCCTCCGGGGAATCGCTAGAGGAGGACCCGATCTACTGTTCTACCAAGCCAAATCTCATTCCCCCTTGTATTCATTGAGAAGCTTGCTTCCTAGGGTTCCTTGGAAACCCTAGGTGGGCAAGAGGAGTCCGGAAGCATCCGGGCTGTGGATTTGCTCCGGGCAAGATTGTGAAGGTTTGGAGGCTGCCTCAAAGTCTACCACAAGTGAGTGAGATATTCCTTCGTGGGATAGGCTCCGGAGAATAGGGTGAGCCTTCGTGGCGTGGGGAATCCTTCGTGGGACCTCCACCCCTCCAAACGTGACGTACCTTGTTGCAAAGCAAGGGAACATGGGAATACATCCTCGTCTCCGCGTGCTATCGGTTATCTCTAACCGAACTCCTTACTTGTGATTTAACTGCCTGTGAGAGCCTTCGTGCTCGAGTTAGTTGTATCCTCATATAGGTTGCTTCACCTAGTTTGCATTAGGCTCACCTTTATATTCCGCAAAGCCTAATATTGCAAAGAAAGAATTAAAACTTGTAGAAACCTATTCATCCCCCTCTAGGTTTACCATCTCTATACTTTCAATTGGTATCAGAGCATGGACTCTTATTAAGGGCTTCACCGCCTTAAGAGTGAGATGGATAAACTCTTCGAGGGTCTAGATGACGACTCTAACCTTTCGGTTAAAGAGATGAAATCTAGATTCTTGGCATATGATGCCGAGAAGAAGAAAAAGGAGGATGAGCTACAAAACCAAATGACGAAATGTCTTCCATGCTTAAGAAATTAACTAGTGGACCTCCTCCTAGTACGGCCTCGACCTCTCTAGGGAATTTCCATGAAGTTAATCATGACTATCCCAAAAACACTTCACCCATGCCTCATATCAACCATAGTGGGAATGTTCCCCATTTTGATGGAACTCACTTCCCTTTTTGGAAATCTTCTATGGAATCTCATATTCGCAGCTGCAGTGTGGAATTGTGGGAGATCATTGTTCATGGATACCGGGAACCACAAGATCCCATTCGGTTGACCTCCACCGAATTCTACAACCGTCAACTCAATGCCTCCGCACGTGACAAGATTAGAAGTGGCATCAACCGCAAGCTTCTTGATCAAGTCAATGACATCGACTCCGCTAAAGAGTTGTGGGATCGGATCGTAGTACTTCAAGAGGGAACCGATTTGATCCAATCGGCTCTTTATGAGACCGTAAAGCAAGAGGCTCACCAGTTCATGATTCGAGATGGAGAATCCATGTCCGATGCCTACGCTAGGCTTGGTGCTCTTAGAGTAAGAGTCAAGGGACTTGGTGTTGAGAAATACAATGATGGCTTCGAGATGAATGAAGCATTCATAAAGTCCAAGGTCATTGCTATGATTGCCGTCAAGCAACAAGACACCACCCTTGCACTCAACTTGCAAATCATGACCAAGAGTGCCGATCTCAACTCCGATGATCTCGTCTCCTATGTGGCCGCCAATGAAAACATGGCCAAAGCGGGAAAGAGGCTCATGGCAATGAACCGTGTTGATGAAGCCTCACACAACCATGAAGCGCCACACAACCTTGCTCTCAAAGCTAGGGCCGATCATGGAAGCAATGAAGACTATGAATTTGAAGAAGAAGAAGAAGAGATGACTTCAACTAGTGACATTGCTACCGACTTTGCTTTCTTTGCCAAGAAGAAGAAAAGAACTTGCTACAATTGTGATGAAGATAGCCACTTTGCAAATGAGTGCCCTTATGAGAAAAGGGTAGACAAGCCAAGATTCATCAAAGGGGTCAAGCCAAGATTGAAGCCAAACCCAATCAACGATCGATTCAAGAAGAACAAGGGAAGAGCTTTTGTTGGGGCCGAGTACTTGTCCGATGATGAAGATGAAGATGAGGAGAAGGAGGCCGGGGTGGCTGGCTTGGCTTTCTCCAAGCCCGGGTCACTCTTCACATATGACTACTCCAAGGACTACTCCACGGAGAATGATGTTGGTTCTTCCTTCATGGCAAGAATAACTCACGATGATGACTCCGATGACTCTTCCTCCTCTACAATCGTTGTCTCTTGTCTTATGGCAAGGGAAACCAAGTTAATGGAACCTCCACCTTCCCTATCTAGTGTCCTTGATGATGAAAACGAAAATCAAGAAGAATTAATTGTGCTTAAGGAACTCTATGATGTTAGATGCACCCTTCGTGGTGAAGCTCTTGTCAAGTTTGATTTCTTGATGGACTCACTCAAGGAGAAGGATGAGTCCATTGAGGAATTAGAATATCATTTAAATGAAAAGGAACGGAGATTCAATCTCCTAAGACAAGAGCTAAAAACCGAAAGGTGCATATCTCAAGGTCTTAAGCAACAAATTGAAACCTATGAACTTGATAAAGTTAAGGACCTAGAAACTATTGGTAGGGCTCAATCTTTGACTCAAGTGCTCCATACCTCAAAGGAGGAACTTGAAGTTGCTCATGCTTCTCTCACTAGGGATCTTGACCACCTTGAAAGAGCTAACAAGCTTGTAAAGGATGAGCTCAAGAAACTTGGAGAGAACCATGACCTACTCCAAGAAACCTACACAAAAGCACTTGAATCAATGAAGGATCCCATTGTTGTTGAAAAGCATGCTAGTTCCCCTACATCTTTTACTAGTGAGCATGCTAAGCTTGTTGAGGAACATGTTCGTTTACAAGAGGAACTCTCTTTGCATGTTGAGACCAATGCATATCTTGAATCCTTGGTGACTAAATATGGTCTCGACTATCATCCTAATGAGTCCTCTTGTGAGCATGCATCTATTCTTGAGGAAAATGTTAGGTTAACAAAGGAACTTGCAAAGTTCACCACCGCCAAGAACAAGATGGGATTTGATGACCTCTTGAGTAAGCAAAGGTCAAACAATCAAAAGTTTGGACTTGGATATGTTCCCAAGTCTCACAAGAAGAAGAACTACAACAAGGAGAAACCCACTCAAGATAAGAACAATAAGGTCACTAATAATGGCAAAGCCTCAAAGGGCAAAGCCACTAGTGGTGACCGCACGGGGCCAAACGATCACTATGCATTATTTGTTGATTATTATGGTGATGTCTATGCTAACTATGTTGGCCCTCCTAATGGCTATGCTTATAGAGAGTACTCAATTTGGGTACCAAAAGATATTGTTGCCATTGCAAAGGAACCCATTAATCGATGGGTTCCTAAATCCTCTACTTGATTTTGTAGGGGTATTCCTCCGGTGGTCCAAAATGGGTGTTTGATAGTGGATGCACCAATCATATGACCGGAGGAAGAGGTGTGCTTGATCAATTCATTGAAGATATCAACAAGAAGTCAAGCATTACCTTTGGTGATAACTCAAAGGGAAAGGTACTTGGGTATGGCAAGGTAGCAATCTCTAAGGACTTGTGCCTTGAGACGGTTATGCTTGTTGAATCCCTTGGCTATAACTTACTTTCTATATATCATCTTGCCGATGCCGGTTACAATTCATATTTTACTAATTATTGTGTGAAAGTCTTTAGGAGTGACAATCTCAAATTGGTCCTCGTTGGATATGTGGAGAACAACCTTTACGTGGTTGACCTCTCGAAAGAGAGCTCCTCTCACTCCACATGTCTAATGGCGACCAAGCATGACGAAGGTTGGTTGTGGCATCGCCGCCTTGGTCATGTCAACATGAGGAATCTCAAACAACTCCTAAAGGGTGAACACATTGTGGGACTAACCGGCATTTCTTTTGAGAAAGATCGTGTTTGCGGTGCATGTGTAGCCGGAAAGCAACTCAAGAAGAGTCATCCTATCAAGAGTATCGTCACCACATCTAGGCCTTTGGAGCTCCTTCATTTGGATCTCTTTGGGCCATCACATTATGATACTCTTGGTGGGAGCAAGTATGGACTCGTTATTGTTGATGATTACTCAAGATACTCGTCTTTCTCCTTAAGTCTAAGGATGAGACCCATAGGGAATTCATTGTCTTCGCCAAGAAAGCTCAACGTATGTATGAATCCGAGATCAAGGCGATAAGGACCGACAATGGCACCGAGTTCAAGAACTACACCATGCAAGAGTTTGTTGATGATGAGGGCATCAAGCATGAGTTTTCGGCGCCATACACCCCTCAACAAAATGGTGTTGTTGAAAGGAAGAACCGGACTATCATTGAGATGGCAAGAACCATGTTGAGTGAATTCAATTCACCCCACAACTTTTGGGGAGAAGCCATCTGTACGGCCATCCACTACTCCAACCGGCTCTTCCTCCGTCCCCTCCACAACAAAACTCCATACGAGCTTCTTACCGGTAACAAGCCTAATGTCATGTACATTCGTGTCTTTGGATGCAAATGCCTTGTTAAGAACAACAAAGGAAAGCTCGGTAAATTTGAAACAAGAACCATAGAGGGCATATTTGTTGGATATGCGGAGAACTCTCACGCCTATAGATACTACAACCGGTCCACTAGGACTATTGAAGTATCTTGTGACGTGGTGTTCTTGGAGGATAATGGCTCCCAAGTGGAGCAATTTGTTCCATGTGTTGCAGGTAAAGATGATGATCCATCTAGTGCCATCAAGCATATGGGCATTGGACACATTCGGCCCATGGAAATTCATAGTGATGATCAAGATGATGGAATAGAAGTATCAAGCACGGCTCAAGTGGAGCCTAGCTCAACTCAAGTCGAACCATCAAGTGCAACTCAAGAACCATCCTCCACTCAAGATGAGTCACATTCCGAAGAACAAGAAGAAAGTCCTCATTCCACGGAGCAAGACCATGATGATGATCAAGAAACATCCTCAACTCATGATCAAGCTCAAGTGGTCCCTCATGATCAAGCACTAGCAAGAGATGAATTCATTGATCATGAAGGAACCATTCGGAAGATCAAGGCCGCTACAAGGGCAAGTGACATGAAAGTAGATCATGTCCTTGGTAGCATCTCAAGGGGAGTGGTAACTCGTAGACACCATGCATTACTTATCACTTATTGTCAACACCATGCTTTTGTGTCTAGTTTTGAACCACTCAAGGTACATGAAGCCTTGGTTGATCCGGATTGGGTAATTGCTATGCAAGAAGAATTGGAGTGTTTCACTCGTAATGAAGTGTGGTCTCTAGTTGAGAGACCCAAAGATCATCGGATCAATGTTATTGGGACCAAATGGGTATTCAAGAACAAGCAAGATGAGAATGGCATTGTCATACGAAACAAAGCAAGGTTAGTGGCGCAAGGGTTTGCCCAAATAGAAGGTATGGATTTTGAGGATACCTTTGCGCCGGTAGCCCGTCTTGAAGCTATTCGTCTTTTGCTTGCATTTGCATCTTTCCACAATTTCAAACTATATCAAATGGATGTGAAAAGTGCATTTTTGAATGGTCCTCTAAAAGAAACCGCATATGTAGCTCAACCCCCGGGTTTCGAAGACCCATGCCGACCCAACCACGTGTATTTACTCCATAAGGCACTCTACGGTCTGAAGCAAGCTCCACGTGCTTGGTATGAGTTCCTTAGAGATTTCTTACTACATGATGGGTTTTGCATGGGTACGGTCGATTCCACCCTTTTCACCAAATGGGTTAAAGGGGGTGGCCTATTTATATTTCAAATATATGTTGATGATATTATCTTTGGTGGAACTAACCCCAATCATAACAAAGCTTTTGAGCTATTGATGACTAGGAAATTTGAGATGTCCATGATGGGAGAGTTGAAGTTCTTCCTAGGCTTCCAAGTGAGGCACGTGGCAATGCTTCCAAGAGAGGACTGACTGCTGATCCTCCCCGCCGTTCTAGTAGCCGCGTACCCCCTCAAGCTCAGCAGGGTACTGACATTGGCAACTCAGCTGCGGGTAGAAACAAGTCCGTTGGTGGCAAGAGAAAGGATAAGCATGCCGCCCAACAGGATGAGGAAATCGTGCCAAATATCAATGCTGGGCATGCAAACCGTGTCGAGTGGCAGGAAATGAGGACGGTGAGTCCGTATCGCTTTGAGCAACGGACTTACCTTCGTGGGGACCAGTTTTTCTGGACCAAGACACAAGCAGCCCTCTGGGATGGTTACTATGATTCTCATGAGTTTATGAAGCATGGTGATATTATCTTGCCCAAGGCCATCAACCCTGAAGAGTTTGCCTTGCATGAAGCCACAAAGTACCGCTTTGTGGTTGAAACCTTGAAGGGTATGGGCCTGTATGACCTTGTGTGCCTGAAGCCTGATGATCACCAAGAGGATCCTACCTTCTGTCCTCTCCTAGTCCGTCAGTTCCACTGCACCGTTTTCTTCCATGATGATGAGGACCGCACCATCACCTGGATGACTGGCAAGGAAAAGTACTCATGCACCTACTCTCAGTTCCGTGCAGCCATGGGTTGTGGTGGTGATCGTAATCCCGGGTACAAGATTCATTCAAGGTCCAAGCTTACTAAGGGTGACATCTCCTTCTGCTATCCTGCGAACCCTAGACCTGGACCTCCCACTATCTCTGGGATGTATTACTCATACCTTGTTCTTGCCAAGATGTTCCGTGAAAGCCTCATCAGCAAGTCTGGCGACACAAGTGAAGTAACTATCACCTCAATCTGATGTACTATTGCCATCCTGACAGGATAAGGAAGATTGATGGGTGTGATCTTATCCACTGTGAGCTGAAGCGTGCGGTTATGGAACGCATGACTCCCAACTATGCTCAGTATGTTCAGCGGCTCATCAACTACATTGTCCCCGCTCCTCTCAATGTTTTTGGTGAAAAAGTCATCATGGACCCATTCAGGATACCTATTCAGGAGGCCACTCGTCCGGACGTTCCCTCCATGACGCCCTCCACTGAGCGCCGTTCCAAGGAACGCCATGATCATGATGCTAGCTCCAGCTACTCTCAGCGCTCCAAGCATGGTGCTGCTCGCTTCTTCTCAAGCATGTGGCAAATGTGCAAGAACACCAATGATGTTGCACATCAGACCTTTACTATGACCCAGGAGACACGGAGGCGTCAGAATGAGTTCATGGCCTCACGGAACCACCCTGTTCCTCCTCCTGGACCTGAGATGGAGCCTGTGGTAGCACCCCAGTGGGAGATGCCTCCCCTTACCGATGAGATGCTCCAGAACTTCGACTACTCTGTATATGCACATGGTGCCATCCCTCCTAGGACTGCTCGTGCCTCTACCCCTGCTGATGATGATGGTGATGAGGATGAGAGTCATGCGGCTGCACGCGGCGATGGCGAGTACTCATGGTCCACCGGGGATGAGATCTACTGATGACTGTGATAGCATCTCTCCTCTTTTCTTCGCCTTTTTGGTGTTCCGATGCCAAAGGGGAGAAGAGAGTAGAGTCTAGGACCACGGGGTTCTTTGATTTCCACAAGCCATGGGAGTTGCTTTATTTGGATTTTATATGGCTTGTGCTTATTTGCTTTGAGTTTTCAAGAACCATTTGCTACTTCCAATAATTCGTGTATGGATATGTATGGACGACTATTATGTGTGCTACTCTATGTTAGGATGATTATGTGTGCTATGCTTATATATCTTGATATGCACATCTCCATACCATGCTTGTTTCCTAAAGATATTGGGGGAGCTTCTCATATTCCACAAATGGTGCACTTTGCATTCAAACGCAAATTCTCCAAGTGCACACATTATGGGGGAGCTGTCGTAATATCTTATATGGAATCAAGGTTTAGAGCTTATCATAATATCTATTTGTGACTCTAGCTCGGTTTGTCATCGTATACCAAAAGGGGGAGATTGTAAGGGTATTTTACCCTTATCCATTATTTTGGTAACAATGACACCGTGCTAGAGTATTTGGCCTAATATGTTTATAAGGATAATCTCAGGTATTAGGCAATGAGGCATAAATGGTGTATCAAAGAAACAAGAAGGCTAAAGGAGACCCTCCACTTCAACAACAATCAAAAAGGGGTCTACAGCAGAAATCCGGTCTGCAGCCCGGTCCAACCGGGCCTGCAACCGGCCTGTCCGGCGCACAGCTCGGTCAACCGGTCGCCAACGGGGAAGTCCGGCGCACGACCCGGTCGACCGGCCGCCAACCGGGGTCTTCACCAGAACACAAGAAATCAGGTTGCCGACCGGTCAACCGGCCTACTGACCGGCGGGTCCGGCGCACGGCCCGGTCGACCGGTCGCCAACCGGGCGCCAACCGGCCGCCAATCGGAGGAGCTCCAAGACCAGCAAAGGGCGTCCGGTCACTGGTCCGGTCTGACCGGCCTCACCACCGGGCTGTCCGGTATGTGGCCCGGTCAACCGGGTTTCTCGAGGAAAAAGCTGAGGTGGCAAGTGACCAACGGCCATATTTTGAAGAACACTATAAATAGGCCTTCTCCTACCTCTGAATAGTTAGGCACTACACTACAAGCTTTTCTTGAGCTCTCTCTCTCTTACTCCATTGCTAGAAACACCAAAAGCCTCAGATCTACCTCCTCCTCCACCCAAACTCAAATCCCTCCGGGGAATCACTAGAGGAGGACCCGATCTATCGTTCTACCAAGCCAAATCTCATTCCCCCTTGTATTCATTGAGAAGCTTGCTTCCTAGGGTTCCTTGGAAACCCTAGGTGGGCAAGAGGAGTCCGGAAGCATCCGGGCTGTGGATTTGCTCCGGGCAAGATTGTGAAGGTTTGGAGGCTGCCTCAAAGTCTACCACAAGTGAGTGAGCTATTCCTTCGTGGGATAGGCTCCGGAGAATAGGGTGAGCCTTCGTGGCGTGGGGAATCCTTCGTGGGACCTCCACCCCTCCAAACGTGACGTACCTTGTTGCAAAGCAAGGGAACACGGGAATACATCCTCGTCTCCGCGTGCTATCGGTTATCTCTAACCGAACTCCTTACTTGTGATTTAACTGCCTGTGAGAGCCGTCGTGCTCGAGTTAGTTGTATCCTCATATAGGTTTCTTCACCTAGTTTGCATTAGGCTCACCTTTATATTCCGCAAAGCCTAATATTGCAAAGAAAGAATTAAAACTTGTAGAAACCTATTCACCCCCCCTCCCCTCTAGGTTTACCATCTCTATACTTTCAGAGGCTAAGATAAAAAAAATGTTCAGATAACCCCTAGATGTTTTTATGTTTTGGACACAACATCCCCTCAAATTATAACTAACATACTTGGCCTCTCAACTTTCCAAAACGATGTAATTCATCCCTGACTTTGATTAGCAGTTTTGAACAGCGAAATTTTCTAACGTGACCAAGCGAGATGTTCCAGGAAACGTCATGGAGCTTCTCTACCGCATCATCCATGGTAGCAAGTTCACAATGAGCCCAAGAAAGAAGGCCCGCCTCGATGCAGCCACCAGCGGCGGCCGACTGCGTAGCTCCAAACCTCAAGCGGCAGTTTCCATGTCCTCATCTACCATTCCCATGGCACTCCTCATCTGTTCCCCATGGCGTCAACGCCCCCTGCTCCAGCTACCATCTTGAGCATGACTACACATCGACCAATTTGGAGCATGATTATACAGCGACACTGCAAATAGCTTCAATAGTAGCGCGAGAGAAGCCTAGTTGCACGGGCATGCTGCCGCCGGCCCGCTCTTAGAGCATCTCCAGTCGCGTTCTCCAAAACCGTCCCCCAACCGGCGCCGCATTGAGTGTTTGGGGGACGAGTTTTGTTCGTGCCGCGTTTGGAAAATATCGCTTCTCAACCGCGTCCCCCAAACACCCATCCCAAATAAATATTAGTGCACGAAAATAAAGATTTTCATTCAAATTTGGTTATATATTACAAAGTTTGAATGAAAACGGCTAGATTTCATCTAAACCCTAGCCTACTGACCGTCTGACGGTGCGTTCGATGGCCCAACCCGTCGTTGCCTCCCCTCCGCCGCAGCTCCTACTGCGCGTGCCGCCTCTCCATGCGTAGGGAGGTGAGCACAACACCACTGCTCCAGCAGCGCGTCATCGCCTGCCCTCCCCTGCTGCGCCGCCTGCAGGGAGAGCTCGACGCGCCTCTTCGCGGGCACGGACGTCGTCCTGGAGCTTCTTCTCTGACTCAAAGGACTCGACGAGCGCTCGTTGCTGATCTGTCGCCTCGTCCGGGTGCGGCCCATCGTCGTCGGACCACTCGAAGTCGTCGTCATCGTCCTCCTGCTCCGCCTTCTCCTCCGCCTCATCCTCGTCCTCGTCGTCCTCCTCCTCCATTTGCGCCTCCAGTTGCGCCTCCAACGCGTCGGCCTCCACCACCAACGCATCCGCACGCGCCCCCAGGCCGCCTCCGTTGCCGCCAGCGCCACCTCCCGCTGCTGACGCTCCTCCGCCTGCTGCTGCTGCTGACGCTCCACCGCCTCCCACCGCCACTGCTCGATCGCCTCCCGCCGTTGACTGCGCATCCCGCTCCATGCGCTGGCGTCGCCGCTCCGCACACCACCGTTCGGCCAGCTCCTCCATCTGGCGCCGCCGCGCCTCTTCCGTCGTGGCGGCGTTGAACGCCGCAATGGTGTCCGCCAGCAGCGCCTCCTCCCACACCGCGTTCTCCTTAACTGCGGGGTCTCCCATTGCTGACGCCGCCGCCACCTCACGCTGTTGACGCTCCCGTTGCTCGATGCCTCCCGCTGATGTCGCCGCTCTGCACGCCAAAGCTCCGCCCGGTGCCGCCGCGACTCTTCCTCCGCGGCGGCGTCGATGCGAACTGCGAATCCGGTGGTGGAGGTGGTGGTGGAGGAGACGACGGTGGAGGGAACTGGCCGGCGCCGGGGCGGTTCATCATTGCGCAGTGGTGTTCGAGCAACGAGGGTTGTGCTTGTGGTGGAGAAAGGGGTGCCGGTGGCTGTGGTGGCTGCCATTGAGCCGGGGGGGGGGCTTTTATAGATGTCGACGTCGAAAAGAAAGCGCGGGAAGAGGCCAGAAGCGGCGAGAAAAAAATGCGCGGGAACGCGCGGTGGCGTGTGAACGCCGGCGACGCGTGGAGGCTGCGCAGCACCGACGAGACGTCTCGTCTACCCCTCCGTCGCCATTAATAACTTCCGTTGCGAGGTAGGTGATGGTTAGGTCCAAACTTGAATGTGCCGCTGACGCGTCGGTCCCGCACTCCTCGTCTCGCTTTTCGTTGTGTCCGGCGTGCCCGGAGCATCCCCTGTGGGGCGGGGACAGGATCGGAGCGCCGGACACCGTATCGGGCCGCGCCGGATAAAAAAGACTTTGAGGGACGCGGCTGGAAACGTTTTTTTTTGTCCAGCGCGCCCCAAATACCTTTAGGAGACGGTTTAGGGCTTAAGTCTTTGGCGTGCGCACAGCAAGCACCACACGAGTAGCAACGAGTGGCAATGCATGCGTGTTTGACGAGGGCGGCAGCTAGTCCGCCGCGGCTGCGACAAAGGCGTGCACTTCTCTAGTGACAGAAGGTTGCCAACCGTGGATATGTACCTTCAACTGGACGAAGACGCTATTGCTCAAGTGCAAGGTTAAGAGTGGCAGTTTTAATTTGAGGAGTGTTGTGTCTAAAACATGAAACATCTGGGATTATTTAGACTTCTTTCGCTAACTTACCCATTCAACGTAGGGGGACACCGGAGCACTCCCCATGGTTTCAGCAATGAAACTGGGCTCTGCCCTGTTTTTTCTTAAAAAAACAACAGAACAAAATGCGTCCCCGTCGGCATAGGCCAGGCCCACGTCACCCGCGAGTCCATAGCGAGCTCCCACGTCGGCAGCTGGCGCCGGCCGCCCCGACGTCCCGCGCGAGGACGGCGGGGAAGAGAGCACACGTCGGCTCACCACGCTACGGCACCTGGAAACGCGACGCCGTACGGCTTTACGCGTGCGATCGCTTCGCGGCTAATGTCATATGCTCCACTTGTGCAGAAGAATACAGGAGTGGCACGCTCGATCGATTTGTGCGTACCATTGTGGCAGCAAGCTAGTGCTTAAACATATCCTTGTCTACATGGATGAGGAAAGATGTAATCACAGCTTACCGTTACATACACTGGATGCAGATATACTTACTACTTATACTAATTAGAACATTCGAGGGCTGTGTGCTGGCAATGGCTTGAGGTCTTCAGTAGCGAGACGTATAAATATACTACAGTGAAGAATGTTGTGTTCCCCCAAAACTAATGAAGCATGTTGGTTGGAGTCATCTCGCCTTTTATATGAACCCATTATCTTCGTTCGTACCATGCTTAAATATAAGATCTACCCCCTCCTTTTTGTGCATGAGTGTTCTCTTCCCTTAGATAAATGAAAGCATAAAAATATATAAACTCGGTCCCTCCTCAGTCCTCTACAAACCAGAACATAAGAGAAAACTAAGTTATCCCAGAGAATGTTTGACTTATACCATGCAATCAATGGCATAAATATAATAAATAATCAGTTGATATCTACAAGGTTAGTTAGTACTTCCTCCGTTCCATGACGGTACATGAATTATGGAACGGATGGAGTACTGCACACAATTATGCCATTTTCAAATAAATAAAAAGATAATCCACGCTGCACTGTAAATTTGTAGCGAACAAATGTTATGTACAGATGCAATGCAATTATGATGTAAGTTATAAATTATGAAATGTCACAGAAATTTTATGCAACCGTGTATATAATGTGGTCAAAACTTGAAGGTTTTTGCAGGTTATACAAAATCTAGACTTAAATAAACTTGGCTATATGGAGTAGGTGTATTTCATTGCTCTCCCTAGGTAAATGTGGATGCATTAGAAATAAACTTGGCTATAAGTTGTAGGCGCTTCATTTTAAATAGACTAGAGTACAAAGATATATTATATAATTAAGACAAAAACATGGCAAAGATGGAATTTCCTTTCTCTAAACTTAAATGATCTCAACAATTGTCATGATTGGACTTGGGAATGAAGGACCTGTACGTGATCTGTTGACATTAAAAATTGTTTGTCAGCATCACGGAATAGGCAGTAGGAATAATAATTCTTGCGAATCCACATTTTTGTCAGCAAGAGGAAGAGGAGGGTACTATTGTGGGAGATGAAAATCTCAAAGTCTACATCACGGAATACTTTACACGAATGAAGAGGAGGGTACTATTGTGGGAGATGAAAATCTCAAAGTCTACATCACGAAAATCTCAATTCTATCTTCATTCAAAGTCTATAGAAGGGGTTGTAGTCCTTCATGAGACTTTACACGAAATGCATAGGAAAAAACTTGATGGGGTAATTTTAAAATTGATTTTGGAAAGGAATATGAGAAGGTGAAATGGCCCTTTCTGCAACAAATCTTATGTATGAAGGGTTTTGATCCTCTTTGGTGTGATAGAATAAGACATTTTGTGCAAGGCGGGAGTGTGGGAATTAGGATCAATGACGATACCGGCCATAATTTGCGAACTAGGAAAGGATTGAGGCAAGGTGATCCTTTGTCACTGATTCTTTTTAATATTGTCGCTGATATGTTAGCTATTCTTATTGCGCGTGCTAAGGATGATGGTAAAATTGGGAGTTTGTTAGTGCATTTAATTGATGGAGGAATTTCAATACTTCAATACGCGGATGATACGATTTTATTTATGGAACATGATACAATAAAGGCTATTAATATGAAACTCATCTTGTGTATTTTTTAAAAACTATCAGGATTAAAAATTAATTTTCATAAGTATGAAATTTTCTGTTTTAGAAAGGCTAAATACATGAAGTATCAATATAAAAATATTTTTGGGTGCGCATCTGGATCCTTACAATTTAAATACTTGGGTATTCCTATATATTATAGGACACCCCGAAATGAGGAGTGAAACTCCGTTGAATGTCGGGTTGCATCTAAGTTAGGATGTTGGCGTAGAAAAATGCTATCTTATGGTGATAGGCTTGTTTTGATCAATTCTGTGCTTAGAAGTCTACCTATGTTTATGCTCTCCTTTTTGGAAATCCCAATTGAGGTAAGGAAGAGGCTCGACTTTTATCAATCTAATTTCTTTTGGGAAGCCGATGAAACTAAGAAGAAGTACAGATTATCGAAATGGAATATCTTATGTAGACCCAATTATCAAGGTGGGTTAGTAATTGAGGTACTTGAACTAAAAAACAAATGTTTACTTAGTAAATGGTTGTTTAAACTTCTTTCGGAGAGGGAATGTGGCAGCAATTGCTATTTAATAAATACCTAAAAAATAAAACTCTGGCACAAGTTGAACCTAAACCAAATGATTCACCCTTTTTGGAAAGGACTAATGCATGTAAAGAATGATTTTTTCAAAAGGGGTTGTTTCAAAATTGTTGATGGGACGAGTGTGGGGTTCTAGGAGGATGTTTGGATGGGAGATTTGCCTTTATCCCAACAATATCCAGCGGTTTATAATATTGTTCAACGTAAAAATGTTCTTGTATCAACAGTTTTTGCTACCGTTCTTATAAATACTTCATTCAGGAGATGTCTGAATGACAATAAATGGTTGCAATGGATGCATCTATGCTAGCGGCTAATGATAGTTACTTTATCAACCGAACCTGATATGTTTGTTTGGAAACTTACTGATTCAGGTGTTTTTTAGTTAAGTCTATGTATCTTGACTTGATGAATGGATACACTATCTTCCTTCGTAAGTATCTCTAGAAATTGAAGATTCCTATGAAAATTAAGATATTTATGTGGTTCCTTGGTAACAAGTGCTCCTTACTAAGGATAATTTAGCTAAACGGAAGTAGAATGGATGTCAAAAATATTGTTTTTTGTGATTCTGCATAGACCGTTAACCATTTGTTCATTGGTTGTCATTTTGCAAAAATAATTTGGCGTATGATATATCTCTCATATAACATTCCTCCACCAGCTAATATTATTAATATGTTGTGCAAATGGCTCAATGGACTGCCAAAGACCGATAAACAAAAGATTCGTATTGGCGTTTCTGAAAGGATCGTATGCCGCACCTAGAGGGGGGGGGGGGTGAATAGGTGCTAACCAATTTTTAGTTCTTTTTCAATTTAGGCTTGACACAAATGGTAAATTCTCTAGATATGCAACTAAGTGAATTTACCTATATGACAAGGATATCAACTAAGCAAGGTATAGCTACGCAATAGTAGATAGAGTGGGATAGAGGTAACCGAGAGTGGAGCACGCGATGACACGGAGATGATTCCCGTAGTTCCCTTCCTTTGCAAGAAGGTACGTCTACGTTTGGAGGAGTGTGGTTGCTACGCAAGCCAAACCAACAGCCACGAAGGCTTCACTCGGATCTCCTGTGAGCAACGCCACGAAGGCCTAGCCCACTTCCACTAAGGGATTTCCTCGAGGCGGAAACCGGGCCTTTACAAAGTTCTTGGGGCACACATCCACAACCAAATTGGAGGCTCCCAAATCAGTAACAATACAACAATCAACAACAACACATCAACAACAAATCAACTAGGGAACCAAATAGGAACACTAGCATGAGATCCCTCAAACAAGAGAGGGGAAATGAAGAACGCTTCGGTGAGGATGTAGATCGGTGTCTTCTCCTTCGAATCTCCAAAGATCAAGAGCTTTGGTTGGGGGAGGAAGGAGATCTTGCAAATCTTGTGTTCTTGAGGTGGCTCTAATGGTGGAGAAGCTTGGCAGATTTTTCTTGCAATGATTGAGCAGCTTGTCCCTTTGGAGAAGAAAGCTATTTATATGGATGGAGCTTTCAGATCTGACCGTTGGGGACGAATTTGACTTACACCGGAAGTTCCGGCCATCCTGGCCGGAAGTTCCGGCTTCCACCGGAAGTACCGCCCATTGGGACCGGAACTTCCGCTCCTGATAAAATACCTGCAAAGCACAAAGAGGGGCGGAACTTGGGCGGAACTTCCGGTGACCGGAAGTTCCGGCCAAGTTCCGGAATAGCCCGAAAACCATACTGGACATACTGAGCCACAAAACGCCGACTTTCGGAACTTGTCCGGAAGTTGGGCGGAAGTTCCGCCGACCGGAACTTCCGGCCAACTTCACCGGAACTTCCGGTCAGGAAGGAAAAAGCTGAGGCCAAACTGCGCTGGAGAGCTTCTGCTGAAAAACGCCAGGGCGGAACTTCCGCCAGCTGGGGCCGGAACTTCCGCCAGACTCATAAAAACTGCAGAACTTCAGAACAGCTGAAGCAATTCATCGATCCAACATAAGTTATGATAGCATGTACCTGTCTACACCAACACACATAAAAATATACATAGTGTTGACGTCAAACACACAAAACCCAAAAGGGCGGGAAATGTTCTTTCAATCTCCCCCTTTTTGGTGTTTGATGACAACACAAGTATTTGCAAGGAATGGATAATGTAAACAACAATGTGAGAGATATAGAGGAGCTCCCCTAGATATGAGCAATGGTACATAAGAAGCTCCCCTATATCTTGCATCCGTTCTTCCAAGGGTTAGCAATACAACATAGTGATAAGCATATGGATATGGATAATAAGATCATCATGCACACATAGATAATCAAGGAAGACTCACATATGGAGTTTACCATACACAAATAAGGTTCCAAGCACATAGATAGAGTTTACAAACCAAATAGCTAAGACAAAGTTCGACACCATAAAGATAAGTAGAATCACAAGCAATAAAAACCAAAGCCAACACGAGCTTGTGACTCCCCCATGCAAATACCCACCGAAGAGCAACCTAAAAGGTCTCATTCTCCCCCTTTGGCACCAAAGCACCAAAAAGGAAAAGAGAGAAACTACGCGCCCCAAGGGTCGGCATTAGCCCAGCCGGGAGGGAGGTTCGATGTAGCGCCGGGGTAGGGAGGAGTGTGTGGAGGAGACTCGATCTCAAGTCCATCTGGAGGGAGAGGCATGCCATGCTGAGAGACCCATTCCGCCTCCGGAGTGATGCTCTCCTCGGATCCGGGAGGAGACACGTCCACCGCAAGTGCCCTCATGATGCTCTTCTGATGAACCCGAGACTTCTTGGCTTCTGCATGCTGCTGATACTGACGGTGGTTGACTGCAGAGGTGAGGCAAAAGATCTGTCTCATGCGGCGAGCAAGCTTACACTACAAGAAAAGTTCTAATAGACAACGTCCCAAAATCGTCAACTAAGGGGCATTTTTCGTCGCCTATGGGCCTAACCCGACGATATGGGTTCTGTTGTCGAAACTGCGTCAGGCAAAGTCCTACGACGATTTTTCGGTCCGTCGCGCTTGGGCGCCCTTCGCCACGGAAAATCGGACCGTTGCCCAAGTGTTTCCAGGAGCCCGTTGGCTGGCGACGTCATGCAAGGCTGACACGTGGCGA